>NC_057399.1:65702445-65922833 GCF_019320065.1 Cervus canadensis | reverse complement strand
GAGCATGAACCTGTATGAAAAATATGAGGAGCATGAAACGGTGTGAAAAATATGAAGAGAATGAAAATGTCTGAAAAACACAGGCAGCATGAAAAGGTCTGAAAAATATGAAGAGTATGAAAGGTGTCAAAAATATGAGAAGCATGTAAAGGTGTGAAAAATATGAGGAGCATGATCTGTATGAAAAATAGGCGGAGCATGAAATGGTGTGAAATATAAAGAGCAAGAAAAGGTGTGAAAAATATGAGGAGTATGCAAAGGTCTGAAAAATACGAGGAACATGAAATGGTCTAAAAAACACGAGGAGCGTGAAAAGGTCTGAAAAATACGAGAGCATTAAAAGGTCTGAAAAATATGAGGAGCATGAGAAGGTCGGAAAAATATGAGGAGTATGAAAAGGTGTCAAAAATATGAAGAGCATGAAAAGGTGTCAAAATATAAGTAGCAGGTAAAGGTTTGAAAAATAAGAGGAGCATGAATCTCTATGAAAAATATGAGGAACATGAAACGGTGTGAAAAATATAAAAAGCATGAAATGGTCTGAAAAATATGAGGAGCATGAAACGGTCTGAAATATATCAGGAGCATGAAAAGCTGTCAAAAATATGAGGAGCATTAAATGGTGTGAAAAAAATGAAGAGCATGAAAGGTGTGAAAAATATGCAGAGCATGAAAAGGTGTGGAAAATATGAAGAGCATGTAAAGGTGTGAAAAACACGAAGAGCATGAAAAGTTCTGAAACATACGAAGAGCATGAAAAGGTGTGAAAAATATGAGGAGCATGAAAAGGTGTGAAAAATATGCAGAGCATGAAAAGGTGTGGAAAATATGAAGAGCATGTAAAGGTGTGAAAAACACGAAGAGCATGAAAAGTTCTGAAACATATGAAGAGCATGAAAAGGTGTGAAAAATATGAGGAGCATGAAAAGGTGTGAAAAATACGAAGAGCATGAAAAAGTCTCAAAAAAAACGAGGAGCATGAAAAGGTCTCAAAAATACGAGGAGCATGAAAATATCTGAAAAATACGAGGAGCATGAAAAGGTCTAGAAAAAACGAGGGTCAGGAAAAGGTATCAAAAATACGAGGAGCATGAAAAGGTCTCAAAAATACGAGGAGCATGAAAAGGTCTGAAAAATACGAGGAACATGAAAAGGTCAAAAAGATGAAGAGCATGAAAAGGTGTCAAAATATGAGTAGCGGTAAAGGTCTGAAAAATACGAGGAGCATGAAACTGTATGAAAAATATGAGGAGCATGAAACGGTGTGAAAAATATGAAAAGCAGGAAATGGTCTGAAAACTATGAGGAGCATGAAAAGATCTGAAAAATATGAAGAGTATGCAAAGCTGTCAAAAATATGAGGAGCATTAAATGGTGTGAAAATAATGAAGAGCATGAAAAGGTGTGAAAAATATGCAGAGCATGAAAAGGTGTGGAAAATATGAAGAGCATGAAAAGGTGTGAAAAACTCGAAGAGCATGAAAAGTTCTGAAAAATATCAAGAGCATGAAAAGGTGTGAAAAATACGAGGAGCATGAAAACGTCTGAAAAATAGGAGGAGCATGAAAAGGCCTGCAAAATAAGAGGAGCATGAAAAGCTCTGAAAAATATGAGGAGCATGAAAAGGTCTGAAAATAGGAGGAGCATGAAAAGGTCTGAAAAATACGAGGAACATGGAAAGGTCTGAAAAATAGGAGGAGCATGAAATGGTCTGAAAAATAAAAGGAGCATGGAAAGGTGTCAAAAATATGAGGAGCTTGAAAAGGTGTCAAAAATATGAAGAGCATGAAAAGGGGTCAAAAATTTGAATAGAATGTAAAGGAGGGAAAAATAAGAGGAGCATGAATCAGTATGAAAAATATGAGGAGCATGAAACAGTGTGAAAAATAGAACAGCATGAAAAGTTGTGAAAACTATGAGGAGCATGAAACGGCCTGAAAAATATGAGGAGCATGAAACGGTCTGAAAAATATGAGGAGCATGAAATGGTCTGAAAAATATGAGGAGCATGAAAAACTGTCAAAAACATGAGGACCATAAAACAGGGAGAAAAATATGAAGAGGCTGAAAAGTGTGAAAAATACGAGGAGTATGAAAAGGTCTGAAAAATACGAGGAGCATGAAAAGGTGTGAAACATACGACGAGCATGAAGAGGTCTGAAAAATGTAAGGAGCATGAAAAGGTCTGAAAAATACGGGGAGCATGAAATGGTCTTTAAAATACGAGGAGCATGAAAAGGTCTGAAAAATATGAAGAGCATAAAAAGGAGTCAAAAATATGAGGAGCATCAAAAGGTGTCAAAAAAATATGAAGAGCATGAAAAGGTCCCAAGAATATGAGGAGCATGAAAAGGTCTGAAAAATATGAAGAGTATGAAAAGGAGTCAAAAATATGAGAAGCATGTAAAGGTGTGAAAAACATGAGGAGCATGAATCTGTATGAAAAATATGTGGAGCATGAAATGGTGTGAAAAATATGAAGAGCAAGAAAAGGTGTGATAAATATGAGGAGTATGCAAAGGTCTGAAAAATACGAGGAGCATGAAAAGGTCTAAAAAACACGAGGAGCATGAAAAGGTCTGAAAAATACGAGAGCTTTAACAGGTCTGAAAGATATGAGGAGCATGAGAAGGTCTGAAAAATACAAGGAGCAGGAAATGGTGTCAAAAATATGAAGAGCATGAAAACGTGTCAAAATATAAGTAGCAGGTAAAGGTGTGAAAAATAAGAGGAGCATGAATCTGTATGAAAAATATGAGGAACATGAAACGGTGTGAAAAATATGAAAAGCATGAAATGGTCTGAAAAATATGAGGAGCATGAAACGGTCTGAAATATATGAGGAGCATGAAAAGCTGTCAAAAATATGAGGAGTATTAAATGGTGTGAAAAAAATGAAGAGCATGAAAGGTGTGAAAAATATGCAGAGCATGAAAAGGTGTGGAAAATATGAAGAGCATGAAAAGGTGTGAAAAACACGAAGAGCATGAAAAGGTGTGAAAAATACGAAGAGCATGAAAAGTTCTGAAATATATGAAGAGCATGAAAAGGTGTGAAAAATACGAGGAGCATGAAAAGGTGTGAAAAATATGAGGAGCATGAAAAGGCCAGAAAAACAGGAGAAGCATGAAAATGTCTGAAAATAGGAGGAGCATGAAAAGATCTGAAAAATAGGACTAGCATGAAAAGGCCTGCAAAATAGGAGGAGCATGAAAAGCTCTGAAAAATATGAGGAGCATGAAAAGGTCTGAAAAATAGGAGAAGCATGAAAAGGTCTGAAAAATACGAGGAGCATGGAAAGCTCTGAAAAATAGGAGGAGCATGAAAAGGTCTTAAAAATACGAGGAGCATGAAACTGTTTGAAAAATATCAGGAGCATGAACGGTGTGAAAAATATGAAGAGCATGAAAATGTCTGAAATATACGAGGAGCATGAAAAGGTCGCAAATATATGAGGAGCATGAAAAGGTGTGAAAAATATGAAGAGAACGAAAAGGAGTTAAAAAAATGAGAAGCATGTAAAGGTGTGAAAAATATGAGGAGCATGAATCTGTAGGAAAAATATGCGGAGCATGAAATGGTGTGAAAAATATGAGGAGCAAGAAACGGTCACAAAAATATGAGGAGCATGAAAAGATCTGAAAAATATGAAGAGCATGCAAAGGTGTGAAATATATGAGGAGCATAAAAAGGTCTCAAAAATATGAGGAGCATGAAACGATCTGAAAAATATGAGGAGCATGAACAGCTGCCAAAAATATGAGGAGCGTGAAACAGTGTGAAAAATACGAAGAGCATGAAAAACAGAGAAAAATATCAAGAGCATGAAAAGGTCTGAAAAATAAGAAGAGCATGAAAAGGTTTGAAATATACGAAGATCATGAAAAGGTGTGAAAAATACGAAGAGCCTGAAAAGGTGTGAAAAACACGAAGAGCTTGAAAAGGTGTGAAAAATATGAGGAGCATAGAAAGGTGTGAAAATATGAGGAGCATGAAACTGTATGAAAAATATGAGGAGCATGAAACGGTGTGAAAAATATCAAGAGCATGAAAAAGTCTAAAAAATACAAGGAGCATGAAAAGGTCTCAAAAATACGAGGAGCATGAAAATGTCTGAAAAATACGAGGAGCATGAAAAGGTCTGAAAAAGACGAGGGGCAGGAAAAGTTCTCAAAAATACGAGGAGCATGAAAAGGTCTCAAAAATACGAGGAGGATGAAACAGTCTAAAAAATACGAGGAGCATGAAACTGTATGAAAAATATGAGGAGCATGAAACGGTGTGAAAAATATCAAGAGCATGAAAAAGTCTCAAAAATACAAGGAGCATGAAAAGGTCTCAAATATACGAGGACCATGAAAATGTCTGAAAAATACGAGGAGCATGAAAAGGTCTGAAAAAGACAAGGGGCAGGAAAAGTTCTCAAAAATACGAGGAGCATTAAAAGGTCTCAAAAATACGAGGATGATGAAACAGTCTAAAAAATACGAGGAGCATGAAACTGTATGAAAAATATGAGGAGCATGAAACGGCGTGAAAAATATGAAGAGCATGAAAATGTCTGAAAAATACAAGGAGCATGAAAAGGTCTGAAAAATATGAAGAGTATGAAAAGGTGTCAAAAATATGAGGAGCATTAAATGGTGTGAAAAAAATGAAGAGCATGAAAAGGTGTGAAAAATAAAAGGAGCATGGAAAGGTGTGAAAAATATGAGGAGCATTAAAAGGTGTGAAAAATATGAGGAACATGAAACGTTCTCAAAAATATTAGGAGCATGAAACGATCTGAAAAATATGAGGAGCATGAAAAGCTGCCAAAAATATGAGGAGCGTGAAACAGTGTGAAAAATACGAAGAGCATGAAAACCTGAGAAAAATATCAAGAGCATGAAAAGGTCTGAAAAATAAGAAGAGCATGAAAAGGTGTGAAAAATACGAATATCATGAGAAGGTGTGAAAAACACGAAGAGCATGAAAAGTTGTGAAAAATACAAAGAGCATTAAAACTGTGAAAAATATGAAGAGCATGAAAAGGTGTGAAAAATATGAGGAGCATCAAAAGGTGTGAAAATATGAGGAGCATGAAACTGTATGAAAAATATGAGGAGCATGAAATGGTGTGAAAAATATGAAGAGAATGAAAATGTCTGAAAAATACAAGGAGCATGAAAAGGTCTTAAAAATATGAAGAGTATGAAAAGGTGTCAAAAATATGAGAAACATGTAAAGGTGTGAGAAATATGAGGAGCATGAATCTGTATGAAAAATAGGCGGAGCATGAAATGGTGTGAAAAATATGAACAGCAAGAAAAGGTGTGAAAAATATGAGGAGTATGCAAAGGTCTGAAAAATACGAGGAGCATGAAAAGGTCTGAAAAATACAAGGAGTATGAAATGGTCTAAAAAACACGAGCACATGAAAAGGTCTGAAAAATACGAGAGCATTAAAACATCTGAAAAATATGAGGAGCATGAGAAGGTGTGAAAAATATGAGGAGCATCAAAAGGTCTGAAAAATATGAACAGCATGAAAAGGTGTGAAACATACGAGGAGCATGAAAAGGTGTGAAAAATACGAGGAGCATGAAAAGGCCTGAAATACAGGAGGAGCATGAAAATGTCTGAAAAATATGAGGAGCATGAAAAGGCCTGAAAAATAGGAGGAGCATGAAAGGATCTGAAAAATATGAAGAGCATGAAATGGTGTGAAAAATATGAGGAACATTAAAAGGTGTGAAAAATATGAGGAGCAAGAAATGGTCTCAAAAATATGAGGAGCATGAAACGATCTGAAAAATATGAGGAGCATGAAAAGCTGCCAAAAATATGAGGAGGGTGAAACAGTGTGAAAAATACGAAGAGCATGAAAACCTGAGAAAAATATCAAGAGCATGAAAGGGTCTGAAAAATAAGAAGAGCATGAAAAGGTGTGAAATATATGAAGATCATGAAAAGGTGTGAAAAATACGAAGAGCCTGAAAAGGTGTGAAAAACACGAAGAGCATGAAAAGGTGTGAAAAATACGAAGAGCATGAAAACTGTGAAAAATACGAAGAGCATGAAAAGGTGTGAAAAATATGAGGAGCATATAAAGGTGTGAAAATATGAGGAGCATTAAACTGTATGAAAAATATGAGGAGCATGAAACGGTGTGAAAAATATGAAGAGCATGATAAAGTCTCAAAAATACGAGGAGCATGAAAAGGTCTCAAAAATACGAGGAGCATGAAAATGTCTGAAAAATACGAGGAGCATGAAAAGGTCTGAAAAAGACGAGGGGCAGGAAAAGGTCTCAAAAATACAAGGAGCATGAAAAGGTCTCAAAAATACGAGGAGCATGAAAAGGTCTGAAAAATACGAGGAGCATGAAACTGTATGAAAAATATGAGGAGCATGAAACGGTGTGAAAAATATGAAGAGAATGAAAATGTCTGAAAAATACAGGCAGCATGAAAAGTTCTGAAAAATATGAACAGTATGAAAAGGTGTCAAAAATATGAGAAGCATGTAAAGGTGTGAAAAATATGAGGAGCATGAATCTGTATGAAAAATAGGCGGAGCATGAAATGGTGTGAAATATGAAGAGCAAGAAAAGGTGTGATAAATATGAGGAGTATGCAAATGTCTGAAAAATACGAGGAACATGAAATGGTCTAAAAAACACGAGGAGCGTGAAAAGGTCTGAAAAATACGAGAGCATTAAAAGGTCTGAAAAATATGAGGAGCATGAGAAGGTCTGAAAAATATGAGGAGTATGAAAAGGTGTCAAAAATATGAAGAGCATGAAAAGGTGTCAAAATATGAGTAGCAGGTAAAGGTGTGAAAAATAAGAGGAGCATGAATCTCTATGAAAAATATGAGGAGCATGAAACGGTCTGAAATATATCAGGAGCATAAAAACCTGTCAAAAATATGAGGAGCATTAAATGGTGTGAAAAAAATGAAGAGCATGAAAGGTGTGAAAAATATGCAGAGCATGAAAAGGTGTGGAAAATATGAAGAGCATGTAAAGGTGTGAAAAACACGAAGAGCATGAAAAGTTCTGAAACATATGAAGAGCATGAAAAGGTGTGAAAAATATGAGGAGCATGAAAAGGTGTGAAAAATACGAAGAGCATGAAAAAGTCTCAAAAAAAACGAGGAGCATGAAAAGGTCTCAAAAATACGAGGAGCATGAAAATATCTGAAAAATACGAGGAGCATGAAAAGGTCTTGAAAAAACGAGGGTCAGGAAAAGGTATCAAAAATACGAGGAGCATGAAAAGGTCTCAAAAATACGAGGAGCATGAAAAGGTCTGAAAAATACGAGGAACATGAAAAGGTCAAAAAGATGAAGAGCATGAAAAGGTGTCAAAATATGAGTAGCGGTAAAGGTCTGAAAATACGAGGAGCATGAAACTGTATGAAAAATATGAGGAGCATGAAACGGTGTGAAAAATATGAAAAGCAGGAAATGGTCTGAAAACTATGAGGAGCATGAAAAGGTCTGAAAAATATGAAGAGTATGCAAAGCTGTCAAAAATATGAGGAGCATTAAATGGTGTGAAAATAATGAAGAGCATGAAAAGGTGTGAAAAACATGCAGAGCATGAAAAGGTGTGGAAAATATGAAGAGCATGAAAGGTGTGAAAAACTCGAAGAGCATGAAAAGTTCTGAAAAATATCAAGAGCATGAAAAGGTGTGAAAAATACGAGGAGCATGAAAAGGTGTGAAAAATACGAGGAGCATGAAAAGGCCTCAAAAAAAGGAGGAGCATGAAAATATCTGAAAAATAGGAGGAGCATGAAAAGTTCTGAAAAATAGGAGGAGCATGAAAAGGCCTGCAAAATAGGAGGCGCATGAAAAGCTCTGAAAAATACGAGGAGCCTGAAAATGTCTGAAAAATAGGGGGAGCATGAAAAGGTCTGAAAAATACGAGGAGCATGGAAAGGTGTCAAAAATATGAGGAGCTTGAAAAGGTGTCAAAAATATGAAGAGCATGAAAAGGGGTCAAAAATATGAATAGAATGAAAAGGTGTGAAAAATATGAGGAGCATGAAACGGCCTGAAAAATATGAGGAGCATGAAACGGTCTAAAAAATATGAGGAGCATGAAATGGTCTGAAAAATATGAGGAGCATGAAAAACTGTTAAAAATATGAGGAGAATAAAACAGTGAGAAAAATATGAGGAGCCTGAAAAGTGTGAAAAATACGAGGAGCTTGAAAAGGTCTGAAAAATACGAGGAGCAAGAAAAGGTCTGAAAAATAGGGGAGCATGAAAAGGTCTGAATAATACGAGGAGCATGGAAAGTTCTGAAAAATAGGAGGAGCATGAAAAGGTCTGAAAAATAAAAGGAGCATGGAAAGGTGTCAAAAATATGAGGAGCTTGAAAAGGTGTCAAAAATATGAAGAGCATGAAAAGGGGTCAAAAATTTGAATAGAATGTAAAGGTGTGAAAAATAAGAGAGTCATGAATCAGTATGAAAAATATGAAGAGTATGAAACGGTGTGAAAAATATGAACAGCATGAAAAGGTGTGAAAAATAGGAGGAGCATGAAAAGTTCTGAAAAATATGAGGAGCATGAAGTGGTCTGAAAATTATGAGGAGCATGAAAAACTGTCAAAAATATGAGGAGCATAAAACAGTGAGAAAAATATGAAGAGCCTGAAATTGTGAAAAATACGAGGAGCATGAAAAGGTCTGAAAAATACAAGGAGCATGAAAAGGTGTGAAACATATGACGAGCATGAAGACGTCTGAAAAATACAAGGAAAATGAAAAGGCCTGAAAAAGAGGAGGAGCATGAAAATGTCTCAAAAATAGGACGAGCATGAAAAGGTCTGAAAAATATGAAGAGCATGAAAAGGAGTCAAAAATATGAGGAGCATCAAAAGGTGTCAAAAATATTAAGAGCATGAAAAGGCCCAAAAATATGAGGAGCATGTAAAGGTGTGAAAAATAAGAGGAGCATGAAACTGTATGAAAAATATGAGGAGCATGAAACGGTGTGAAAAATATGAAGAGCATGGAAAGGTGTGAAAAATATGAGGAGTATGCAAAGGTCTGAAATATATGAGGAGCATGAAAAGGTCTGAAAAATACGAGAGCATTAAAAGGTCTGAAAAATATGAGGAGCATGAGAAGGTCTGAAAAATACGAGGAGCAAGAAAAGGTGTCAAAAATATGAAGAGCATGAAAAGGTGTCAAAATATGAGTAGCAGGTAAAGGTGTGAAAAATAAGAGGAGCATGAATCTGTATGAAAAATATGAGGAACATGAAACGGTGTGAAAAATATGAAAAGCATGAAATGGTCTGAAAAATATGAGGAGCATGAAACAGTCTGAAATATATGAGGTGCATGAAAGGCTGTCAAAAATATGAGGAGCATTAAATCGTGTGGAAAATATGAAGAGCATGAAAAGGTGTGAAAAACACGAAGCATGAAAAGTTCTGAAAAATATGAGGAGCATATAAAGGTGTGAAAATATGAGGAGCATGTAACTGTATGAAAAATATGAGGAGCATGAAACGGTGTGAAAAATATGAAGAGCATGAAAAAGTCTCAAAAATACGAGGAGCATGAAAAGGTCTCAAAAATACGAGGATCATGAAAAGGTGTGAAAAATACGAGGAGCATGAAACTATGAAAAATATGAGGAGCATGAAACGGGGTGAAAAATATGAAGAGCATGAAAATGTCTGAAAAATACAAGGAGCATGAAAAAGTCTGAAAAACATGAAGAGTATGAAAAGGTGTCAAAAATATGAGAAGCATGTAAAGGTGTGAAAAACATGAGGAGCATGAATCTGTATGAAAAATATGTGGAGCATGAAATGGTGTGAAAAATATGAAGAGCAAGAAAAGGTGTGATAAATATGAGGAGTATGCAAAGGTCTGAAAAATACGAGGAGCATGAAATGGTCTAAAAAACACGAGGAGCATGAAAAGGTCTGAAAAATACGAGAGCTTTAACAGGTCTGAAAGATATGAGGAGCATGAGAAGGTCTGAAAAATACGAGGAGCAGGAAATGGTGTCAAAAATATGAAGAGCATGAAAACGTGTCAAAATATAAGTAGCAGGTAAAGGTGTGAAAAATAAGAGGAACATGAATCTGTATGAAAAATATGAGGAACATGAAACGGTGTGAAAAATATGAAAAGCATGAAATGGTCTGAAAAATATGAGGAGCATGAAACGGTCTGAAATATATGAGGAGTATGAAAAGCTGTCAAAAATATGAGGAGTATTAAATGGTGTGAAAAAAATGAAGAGCATGAAAGGTGTGAAAAATATGCAGAGCATGAAAAGGTGTGGAAAATATGAAGAGTATGAAAAGGAGTTAAAAAAATGTGAAGCATGAAAAGCTGTGAAAAATATGAGGAGCATGAATCTGTAGGAAAAATATGCGGAGCATGAAATGGTGTGAAAAATATGAGGAGCAAGAAACGGTCACAAAAATATGAGGAGCATGAAAAGATCTGAAAAATATGAAGAGCATGCAAAGGTGTGAAATATATGAGGAGCATGAAACGATCTCAAAAATATGAGGAGCATGAAACGATCTGAAAAATATGAGGAGCATGAACAGCTGCCAAAAATATGAGGAGCGTGAAACAGTGTGAAAAATACGAAGAGCATGAAAAGGTCTCAAAAATACGAGGAGCATGAAAAGTTCTGAAAAATACGAGGAGCATGAAAAGGTGTGAAATATATGAAGAGCATGAAAAGGTGTGAAAAATATGAGGAGCATTAAAAGGTGTGAAAAATATGAGGAGCATGAAACGGTCTCAAATATATGAGGAGCATGAAACGGTCTGAAAAATACGAGAGCATTAAAAGGTCTGAAAAATATGAGGAACATGAGAAGATCTGAAAAATACGAGCAGCATGAAAAGGTGTCAAAAATATGAAGAGCATGAAAGGTGTCAAAATATGAGTAACAGGTAAAGGTGTGAAAAATAAGAGGGGCATGAATCTGTATGAAAAATATGAGGAACATGGAACGGTGTGAAAAATATGAAAAGCATGAAATGGTCTGAAAAATATGAGGAGCATGAAACGATCTGAAATATATGAGTAGCGTGAAAAGCTGTCAAAAATATGAGGAGCATTAAATGGTGTGAAAAAAATGAAGAGCATGAAAAGGTGTGTGTGAAAAGGTGTGAAAAATCGAGGAGCATGAAAAGGTGTGAAAAATACGAGGAGCATGAAAAGGTGTGAAAAATACGAGGAGCATGAAAAGGCCTGAAAAACAGGAGGAGCATGAAAATGTCTGAGAAATAGGAGGAGCATGAAAAGGCCTGCAATATAGGAGGAGCATGAAAAGCTCTGAAAAATACGAGGAGCATGAAAAAGTCTGAAAAATAGGAGGAGCATGAAAAAGTCTGAAAAATACGAAGAGCATGGAAAGGTCTGAAAAATACGAGGAGCATGAAAAGGTGTGAAAAATACGAGGAGCATGAAAAGGTGTGAAATATACGAGGAGCATGAAAAAGTGTGATAAATACGAGAGCATTAAAAGGTCTGAAAAATACGAGGAGCATGAAAAGTTCTGAAAAGTAGGAGGAGCATGAAAAGTTCTGAAAAATACGAGGAGCATGAAAAGGTCTGAAAAACACGAGGAGCATGAAAATGTGTCAAAAATATGAAGAGCATGAAAAGGTGTCAAAATATGAGTAGCATGTAAAGGTGTGAAAAATAAGAGGAGCATGAATCTGTATGAAAAATATGAGGAACATGAAACGGTGTGAAAAATATGAAAGGCATGAAATGGACTGAAAAATATGAGGAGCATGAAACGGTCTGAAATATATGAGGAGCACGAAAAGCTGTCAAAAATATGAGGAGCATTAAATGGTGTGAAAAAAATGAAGAGCATGAAAAGGTCTGAAAAATATGCAGAGCATTTAAAGGTGCGGAAAATATGAAGAGCATGAAAAGGTGTGAAAAACACGAAGAGCATGAAAAGTTCTGAAATATATGAAGAGCATGAAAAGTTGTGAAAAGTACGAGGAGCAAGAAAAGGTGTGAAAAATACGAGGAGCATGAAAAGGTCTAAAAATAGGAGGAGCATGAAAAGGTCTGAATAATACGAGGAGCATGGAAAGGTCTGAAAAATACGAGGAGCATGGAAAGGTGAAAAATAGGAGGAGCATGAAAAGGTCTGAAAAATACGAGGAGCATGAAACTCTATGAAAAATATGAGGTGAATGAAATGTTGTGAAAAATATGAAGAGCATGAAAATGTCTGAAATATACGAGGAGCATGAAAAGGTAGCAAAAATATGAGGAGCAAGAAAAGGTTTGAAAAATATGAAGAGTATGAAAAGGAGTCAAAAAAATGAGAAGCATGTAAAGGTGTGAAAAATATGAGGAGCATGAATCTGTATGAAAAATATGCGGAGCATGAAATGGTGTGAAAAATATGCGGAGCATGAAATGGTGTGAAAAATATGAAGAGCATGAAAAAGTGTCAAATATATGAGTAGCATGTAAAGGTGTCAAAAATATGAAGAGCATGAAAAGGTGTCAAAAATATGAGGAGCATTAAAAGATGTGAAAAATATGAGGAGCAAGAAACGGTCTCAAAAATATGAGGAGCATGAAACGATCTGAAAAAATATGAAGAGCATGCAAAGGTGTGAAAAATATGAGGAGCATTAAAAGGTGTGAAAAATACGAGGAGCATGAAACGGTCTCAAAAATATGAGGAGCATGAAAGGATCTGAAAAATATGAGGAGCATGAACAGCTGCCAAAAATATGAGGAGCGAGAAACAGTGTGAAAAATTCGAAGAGCATGAAAACCTGAGAAAAATATCCAGAGCATGAAAAGGTCTGAAAAATAAGAAGAGCATGAAAAGGTGTGAAAAATTCGAAGATCATGAAAAGGTGTGAAAAACACGAAGAGCATGTAAAGGTGTGAAAAATATGAGGAGCATCAAAAGGTGTGAAAATATGAGGAGCATGAAAAAGTCTCAAAAATACGAGGAGCATGAAAAGGTCTCAAAAATACGAGGAGCATAAAAATGTCTGAAAAATACAAGGAACATGAAAAGGTCTGAAAAAGACGCGGGGCAGGAAAAGGTCTCAAAAATACGAGGAGCATGAAAAGGTGTCAAAAATACGAGGATGATGAAACGGTCTAAAAAATACGAGGAGCATGAAACTGTATGAAAAATATAAGGAGCATGAAACGGTGTGAAAAATATGAAGAGCATGAAAATGTCTGAAAAATACAAGGAGCATGAAAAGGTCTGAAAAATATGAAGAGTGTGAAAAGCTGTCAACAATATGAGGAGCATGAAATGGTGTGAAAAAAATGAAGAGCATGAAAAGGTGTGAAAAATATGCAGAGCATGAAAAGGTGTGGAAAATATGAAGAGCATGAAAAGGTCTGAAAAACACGAAGAGCATGAAAAATTCTAAAAATATGAAGAGCATGAAAAGGTGTGAAAAATAGGAGGAGCATGAAAAGGCCTGAAAAAAAGGAGGCGCATGAAAATGTCTGAAAAATAGGAGGAGCATGAAAAGTTCTGAAAAATAGGAGGAGCATGAAAAGGCCTGCAAAATACGAGAAGCATGAAAACGTCTGAAAAATACGAGGAGCATGAAAAGGTCTGAAAAATACGAGGAGTTGGAAAGGTCTGAAAAATAGGAGGAGCATGAAAAGGTCTGAAAAATAAAAGGAGCATGGAAAGGTGTCAAAAATATGAGGAGCTTGAAAAGGTGTCAAAAATATGAATAGCATGAAAACGGGTCAAAAATTTGAATAGAATGTAAAGGTGTGAAAAATAAGAGGAGAATGAATCAGTATGAAAAATATGAGGAGCATGAAACGTTGTGAAAAATATGAACAGCATGAAAAAGTGTGAAAAATATGAGGAGCATGAAACGGCCTGAAAAATATGAGGAGCATGAAACGGTCTGAAAAATATGAGGAGCATGAATGGTCTGAAAAATATGAGGAGCATGAAAAACTGTCAAAAATATGAGGAGCATAAAACAGTGAGAAAAATATGAAGAGCCTGAAAAGTGTGAAAAATACGAGGAGCATGAAAAGGTCTGAAAAATACGAGGAGCATGAAAAGGTGTGAAAAATACGAGGAGCATGAAGAGGTCTGAAAAATACAAGGAGCATGAAAAGGTCTGAAAAATACGAGGAGCATGAAATGGTCTTAAAAATACGAGGAACATGAAAAGGTCTGAAAACTATGAAGAGCATGAAAAGGAGTCAAAAATATGAGGAGCATCAAAAGGTGTCAAAAATATTAAGAGCATGAAAAGGTCTCAAAAATATGAGGAGCATGTAAAGGTGTGAAAAATATGAGGAGCATGAAACTGTATGAAAAATATGAGGAGCATGAAATGGTGTGAAAAATACGAAGAGCATGAAAAGGTGTGAAAAATATGAGGAGTATGCAAAAGTCTGAAAAATATGAGGAGCATGAAAATGTCTGAAAAATACAAGGAGTATGAAATGGTCTAAAAAATACGAGGAGCATGAAAAGGTCTGAAAAATACGAGAGCATTAAAAGGTCTGAAAATATGAGGAGCATGAAAAAGTGTGAAAAATACGAGGAGCATGAAAAGGTGTCAAAAATATGAAGAGCATGAAAAGGTGTCAAAATAGGAGTAGCAGGTAAAGGTGTGAAAAATATGAAAAGCATGAAATGGTCTGAATAATAAGAAGAGCGTGAAAAGGTTTGAAAAATACGAAGATCATGAAAAGTGTGAAAATACTAAGAGCCTGAAAAGGTGTGAAAAACACGAAGAGCATGAAAAGGTGTGAAAAATATGAGGAGCATATAAAGTTGTGAAAATATGAGAAGCATGAAACTGTATGAAAAATATGAGGAGCATGAAACGGTTTGAAAAATATCAAGAGCATGAAAAAGTCTCAAAAATACGAGGAGCATGAAAAGGTCTCAAAAATACGAGGAGCATGAAAATGTCTGAAAAAAAGAGGAGCATGAAAAGGTCTGAAAAAAACGAGGGGCAGGAAAAGGTCTCAAAAATACGAGGAGCATGAAAAGGTCTCAAAAATACGAGGATTTGGAAAGGGTCTAATAAATACGAGGAGCATGAAACTGTATGAAAAATATGAGGAGCATGAAACGGTGTGAAAAATATGAAGAGCATGAAAATGTCTGAAAAATATGAGGAGCATGAAATGGTCTGAAAAAAACGAGGGGCAGGAAACGGTCTCAAAAATACGAGGAGCATGAAAAGGTCTCAAAAATACGAGGATCATGAAAAGGTCTGAAAAATACGAGGAGCATGAAACTATGAAAAATATGAGGAGCATGAAACGGTGTGAAAAATATGAAGAGCATGAAAATGTCTGAAAAATACAAGGAGCATGAAAAGTTCTGAAAAATATGAAGAGTATGAAAAGGTGTCAAATATATGAGAAGCATATAAAGGTGTGAAAAACATGAGGAGCATGAATCTGTATGAAAAATATGTGGAGCATGAAATGGTGTGAAAAATATGAAGAGCAAGAAAAGGTGTGATAAATATGAGGAGTATGCAAAGGTCTGAAAAATACGAGGAGCATGAAATGGTCTAAAAAACAAGAGGAGCATGAAAAGGTCTGAAAAATACGAGGAGCATGAAAAGGTGTCAAAAATATGAAGAGCATGAAAAGGTGTCAAAATATGAGTAGCAGGTAAAGGTGTGAAAAATAAGAGTAGCATGAATCTGTATGAAAAATATGAGGAACATGAAACGGTGTGAAAAATATGAAAAGCATGAAATGGTCTGAAAAATATGAGGAGCATGAAACGGTCTGAAATATATGAGGAGCATGAAAAACTGTCAAAAATATGAGGAGCATTAAATGGTGTGAAAAAAATGAAGAGCATGAAAGGTGTGAAAAATATGCAGAGCATGAAAAGGTGTGGAAAATATGAAGAGCATGAAAAGGTGTGAAAAACACGAAGAGCATGAAAAGTTCTGAAATATATGAAGAGCATGAAAAGGTGTGAAAAATACGAGGAGCATGAAAAGGTGTGAAAAATATGAGGAGCATGAAAAGGCCAGAAAAACAGGAGAAGCATGAAAATGTCTGAAAATAGGAGGAGCATGAAAAGATCTGAAAAATAGGACTAGCATGAAAAGGCCTGCAAAATAGGAGGAGCATGAAAAGCTCTGAAAAATATGAGGAGCATGAAAAGGTCTGAAAAATAGGAGAAGCATGAAAAGGTCTGAAAAATACGAGGAGCATGGAAAGCTCTGAAAAATAGGAGGAGCATGAAAAGGTCTGAAAAATACGAGGAGCATGAAACTGTATGAAAAATATGTGGAGCATGAAACGGTGTGAAAAATATGAAGAGCATGAAAATGTCTGAAATATACGAGGAGCATGAAAAGGTCGCAAAAATATGAGGAGCATGAAAAGGTTTGAAAAATATGAAGAGTATGAAAAGGAGTCAAAAAATGAGAAGCATGTAAAGGTGTGAAAAATATGAGGAGCATGAATCTGTATGAAAAATATGCGGAGCATGAAATGCTGTGAAAAATATGAAGAGCATGAAAAAGTGTCAAAAATATGAGTAGCATGTAAAGGTGTCAAAAAAATGAAGAGCATGAAAAGGTGTCAAAAATATGAGGAGCATTAAAAGGTGTCAAAAATATGAAGAGCAACAAACGGTCACAAAAATATGAGGAGCATGAAACGATCTGAAAAATATGAAGAGCATGCAAAGGTGTTAAAAATATGAGGAGCATTAAAAGGTGTGAAAAATATGAGGAGCATGAAACGGTCTCAAAAATATGAGGAGCATGAAACGATCTGAAAAATATGAGTAGCATGAACAGCTGCCAAAACTATGAGGAGCGTGAAACAGTGTGAAAAATACAAAGAGCATGAAAACCTGAGAAAAATATCAAGAGCATGAAAAGGTCTGAAAAAAAAGAAGAGCATGAAAAGGTGTGAAAAACACGAAGAGCATGAAAAGGTCTGAAAAATATGAGGAGCATATAAAGTTGTGAAAATATGAAGAGCATGAAACTGTATGAAAAATATGAGGAGCATGAAACGGTGTGAAAAATATCAAGAGCATGAAAAAGTCTCAAAAATATGAGGAGCATGAAAAGGTCTCAAAAATAAGAGGAGCATGAAAATGTCTGAAAAATACGAGGAGCATGAAAAGGTCTGAAAAAACGTGGGGCTGGAAAAGGTCTCAAAAATACGAGGAGCATGAAAAGGTCTCAAAAATACGAGGATGATGAAACAGTCTAATAAATACGAGGAGCATGAAACTGTATGAAAAATATGAGGAGCATGAAACGGTGTGAAAAATATGAAGAGCATGAAAAGGTCTGAAAAATATGAAGAGTATGAAAAGCTGTCAACAATATGAGGAGCATTAAATGGTGTGAAAAAAATGAAGAGCATGAAAAGGTGTGAAAAATATGCAGAGCATGAAAAGGTGTGTAAAATGTGAAGAGCATGAAAAGGTGTGAAAACACGAAGAGCATGAAAAATTCTGAAAAATATGAAGAGCATGAAAAGGTGTGAAAAATACGAGGAGCATGAAAAGTTGTGAAAAATATGAGGAGCATGAAAAGGCCTGAAAAAAAGGAGGAGCATGAAAATGTCTGAAAAATAGGAGGAGCATGAAAAGGTCTGAAAAATAGGAGGAGCATGAAAAGGTGTCAACAATATGAGGAGAATGAAAAGGTGTGTAAAATATGAAGAGCATCAAAAGGTGTGAAAAATATGAGGAACATGTAAAGGTGTGAAAAATATGAGGAGCATGAATCTGTATGATAAATATGAGAAGGATGAACCGGTGTGAAAAATATGAATATCATGAAAAGGTTTGAAAAATATGAGGTGTTTGAAAAAGTCTGAAAAATACGAGAGCATGAAAAGGTGTGAAAAACAGAAGAGCATGAAAAGCTCAGACAAATATCAAGACCATGAAAGGTCTGAAAAATATGAAGATCATGAAAAGGTGTGAACAACACGACAGGCGTGAAAAGGTGTGAAAAATGCGAAGAGCCTGAAAAGGTGTGAAAAACCAGAAGAGAATCAAAAGGTGTGAAAAATAAGAAGAGCTTGAAAAGGTGTGACAAATACGAAGAGCATGAAAAATTGTGAAAAAAACGAGGAGAATGAAAAGCTCTGAAAAATACGAGGAGCATGAAAAGGTCTCAAAAATACGAGGAGCATGAAAAGGTCTCAAAAATATGAAGACTATGAAAAGGTGTCAAAAATATGAGAAGGATGTAAAGGTGTGAAAAATATGAGGAGCATGAATCTGTACGAAAAATATGCGGAGCATGAAATGGTATGAAAAATATGAAGAGCAAGAAAAGGTGTGATAAATATGAGGAGTATGCAAAGGTCTGAAAAATACGAGGTGCATGGAAACATCTGAAAAATAGGAGGAGCACAAAAAGTTGTGAAAAAAACGAAGAGCATGAAAAGTTCTGAAAAATATGCGGAGCATGAGAAGTTCTGAAAAATATGAAGAGAATGAAAAGGTGTCAAAAATATGAGGAGCATGAAAAGCTGCCAAAAATATGAGGAGCATGAAACAGTGTGAAATATACGAAGAGCATGAAAAGCTGAGAAAAATATCAAGAGCATGAAAAGGTCTGAAAACTAAGAAGAGCATGAAAATGCGTGAAAAATAGGAAGATCATGAAAAGCTGTGAAAAATACGAAGAGCCTGAAAAGGTGTGAAAAACACAAAGAGCATCAAAAATTGTGAAAAATACGAGGAGCATGATATGGTCTGAAAAATAAGAAGAGCATGAAAAACTGTCAAAAGTATGAGGAGCATCAAAAGGTGTGAAAAATATGAAGAGCATGAAAAGATGTCAAAAATATGTGGAGCATGTAAAGGTGTGAAAAATATGAAGAGCATGAAACGGTCTGAAAAATATGAGGAGCATGAAAACTGAGAAAAATACGAAAGCATGAAAAGGTGTCAAAAGTATGAAGAGCAGGAAAAGGTGTGAAAAATATGAGGAGCATTAAAAGGTGTGAAAAATATGAGGAGCATGAAACAGTCTCAAAAATATGAGGAGCATGAAACGATCTGAAAAATATGAGGAGCATGAAAAGCTGCCAAAAATATGAGGAGCGTGAAACGGTGTGAAAAATACGAACAGCATGAAAAGCTGAGAAAAATATCAAGAGCATGAAAAAGTCTGAAAAATAAGAAGAGCATGAAAAGGTGTGAACAATATGAAGGGCATGAAAAGATGTGAAAAATATGAAGAACCTGAAAAGGTGTCAAAAACCAGAAGAGCATCAAAAGGTGTGAAAAAAAATGAAGAGCTTGAAAAGGTGTGAAAAATATGAGGAGCATCAAAAGGTGTGAAAAATACAAGAGCATGAAACGCTGTGAGAAACACGAAGAGCATGGAAAGCTGTGAAAAATATCAAGAGCATGAAAAGGTCTGAAAAATATGAGGAGCATGAAACGGTGTGAAAAATATGAAGAGCATGAAAAATTGTGAAAAATACGAGTAGCATGAAAAGGTCTGAAAAATACGAGGAGCATTAAATGGTCTCAAAAATACGAGGAGCATTAAAAGGTCTGAAAAATACGAGGAGCATGAAAAGGTCTGAAAAATTCGAGGAGCTTGAAAATGTCTGAAAAATATGAGGAGCATGAAAAGGTTTGAAAAATATGAAGAGGATGAAAAGGTGTCAAAAATATGAGAAGCATGTAAAGGTGGGAAAAAGATGAGGAGCATGAAACTGTATGAAAAATATGCAGAGCATGAAATGGTGTGAAAAATATGAAGAGCAAGAAAAGGTGTGATAAATATGAGGTGTATGCAAAGGTCTGAAAAATACAAGGAGCATGAAAAGGTCTGAAAAATACAAGGAGTATGAAATGGTCTAAAAAACACGAGGAGCATGAAAAGGTCTGAAAAATACGAGAGCATTAAAAGGTCTGAAAAATATGAGGAGCATGAGAAGGTCTGAAAAATACGAGGAGCATGAAAAGGTGTCAAAAATATGAAGAGCATTAAAAGGTGTCAAAATATGAGTAGCAGGTAAAGGTGTGAAAAACAAGAGGAGCATGAATCTGTATGAAAAATATGAGGAACATGAAACGGTGTGAAAAATATGAAAAGCATGAAATGGTCTGAAAAATATGAGGAGCATGAAATGCTCTGAAATATATGAGGAGCATGAAAAGCTGTCAAAAATATGAAGAGCATTAAATGGTTTGAAAAAAATGAAGAGCATGAAAGGTGTGAAAAATATGCAGAGCATGAAAAGGTGTGGAAAATATGAAGAGCATGAAAAGGTGTGAAAAACACGAAGAGCATGAAAAGTCCTGAAAAATATGAAGAGCATGAAAAGCTGTGAAAACTACGAGGAGCATGAAAAGATGTGAAAAATTCGAGGAGCATGAAAAGGCCTGAAAAACAGGAGGAGCATGAAAATGTCTGAAAAATAGGAGGAGCATGAAAAGATCTGAAAAATAGGAGGAGCATGAAAAGGCCTGCAAATTAGGAGGAGCATGAAAAGCTCTGAAAAATACGAGGAGCACGAAAATGTCTGAAATATACGAGGAGCATGAAAAGTTCCCAAGAATATGAGGAGCATGAAAAGGTCTGAAAAATATGAAGAGTATGAAAAGGAGTCAAAAATATGAGAAGCATGTAAAGGTGTGAAAAATATGAGGAGCATGAATCTGTATGAGAAATATGCGGAGCAAGAAATGGTGTGAAAAATATGAAGAGCATGAAAAAGTGTCAAAAATATGAGTAGCACGTAAAGGTGTCAAAAACAGGAAGAGCATGAAAAGGTGTTAAAAATATGAGGAGCATAAAAAGGTGTGAAAAATATGAGGAGCATGAAACGGTCCCCAAAATATGAGGAGCATGAAACGATCTGAAAAATATGAAGAACATGCAAAGGTGTGAAAAATATGAGGAGCATTAAAAGGTGTGAAAAATATGAGGAGCATGAAACGGTCTCAAAAATATGAGGAGCATGAAACGATCTGAAAAATATGAGGAGCATGAAAAGCTGCCAAAAATATGAGGAGGGTGAAATAGTGTGAAAAATACCAAGAGCATGAAAACCTGAGAAAAATATCAAGAGCATGAAAAGGTCTGAAAAATAAGAAGAGCATGAAAAGGTGTGAAAAATACAAAGATCATGAAAAGGTGTGAAAAATACGAAGAGCCTGAAAAGGTGTGAAAAACATGAAGAGCATGAAAAGTTGTGAAAAATACGAAGAGCATGAAAACTGTGAAAAATACGAAGAGCATGAAAAGGTGTGAAAAATATGAGGAGCATATAAAGGTGTGAACATATGAGGAGCATGAAACTGTATGAAAAATATGAGGAGCATGAAAAGGTCTGAAAAATACTAGGAGCATGAAAAGGTCTGAAAAATATGAAGAGCATGAAAAGGAGTCAAAAATATGAGGAGCATCAAAAGGTGTCAAAAATATTAAGAGCATGAAAAGGTCTCAAAAAATGAGGAGCATGTAAAGGTGTGAAAAATATGAGGAGCATGAAACGGTGTGAAAAATATGAAGAGCATGAAAAGGTGTGAAAAATATGAGGAGTATGTAAAGGTCTGAAAAATACGAGCAGCATATAAAAGTCTGAAATATACGAGAGCATTGAAAGGTCTGAAAAATATGAGGAGCATGAGAAGGCCTGAAAAATACGAGGAGCATGAAAATGTCTGAAAAATACGAGAGCATTAAAAGGTCTGAAAAATATGAGGAGCATGAGAAGGCCTGAAAAATACGAGGAGAATGAAAAGGTGTCAAAAATATGAAGAGCATGAAAACGTGTCAAAATATGAGTAGCATGTAAAGGTGTGAAAAATAAGAGGAGTATGAATCTGTATGAAAATTATGAGGAACATGGAACGGTGTGAAAAATATGAAAAGCATGAAATGGTCTGAAAAATATGAGGAGCATGAAATGGTCTGAAATATGAGGTGCATGAAAAGCTGTCAAAAATATGAGGAGAATTAAATGGTGTGAAAAAAAGGAAGAGCATGAAAAAGTGTGAAAAATATGCAGAGCATGAAAAGGTGTGGAAAATATGAAGAGCAAGAAAAGGTTTGATAAATATGAGTATGCAAAGGTCTGAAAAACACGAGGAGCATGAAAAGGTCTGAAAAATACAAGGAGTATGAAATGGTCTAAAAAACACGAGGAGCATGAAAAGGTCTGAAAAATACCAGAGCATAAAAAAGGTGTGAAAATATGAGGAGCATGAAACTGTATGAAAATTATGAGGAGCATGAAACGGTCTGGAAAATATGAGGAGCATGAAATGGTGTGAAAAATATGAAGAGAATGAAATGGTGTGAAAAATATGAGGAGCATGAAACGGTTATGAAAAAATACGAGGAGCATGAAAAGGTTTGAAAAATACCAGGAGCATGACAAGGTGTGAAAAATACGAGGAGCATGAAAAGGTCTGAAAAATAAGAAGAGCATGAAAAGGTGTCAAAATTATGAGGAGCATCAAAAGGTGTGATTAGTATGAAGAGCATGAAAAGGTGTCAAAACTATGTGGAGCATGTAAGGTGTGAAAAATATGAGGAGCATGAAACGGTCTGGAAAATATGAGGAACATGAAATGGTTTGAAAAATATGAAGAGCTACAAAAGGTGTAAAAAATATGAGGGGCAATAAATGGTGTGAGAAATATGAGGAGCATGAAACGGTATTAAATTATGAGGAGCATGAAAAGGCCAGAAACATACGAGGAGGATGAAAAGGTCTGAAAAATATGAGGAGCATGAAAAGGTCTGAAAAATAAAAGCCGCATAAAAAGGTGTCAAAATATATGAAGGACATGAAAAGGGGTCAAAAATATGAATAGAATGTAAAGGTGTGAAAAATAAGAGGAGCATGAATCAGTATGAAAAATATGAGGAGCATGAAATGGTGTGAAAAATATGAAGAGCATGAAAAGCTGTCAAAAATATGAGGAGCATAAAAAGATATGAAAAATATGAAGAGCATGAAAAGGTGTCAAAAATATGAGGAGGATGAAAAGGTGTGAAAAATATGAGGAGCATGAAAAGGTGTGAAAAAAACGAGCAGCATGAAAAGGTCTGAAAAATACGAGGAGATTGAAAAGGTCTGAAAAATAGGTACAGTTTGAAAAGGTGTTAAAAATATGAGCAGCATGAAAAGGTGTGAAAAAAATGAAGAACATGAAAAGGTGTCAAAAACATGAGGATCATGTAAAGGTGTGAAAAATATGAGGAGCATGAATCGGTATGAAAAATATGAGGAGCATGAAACGGTGTGAAAAATATGAGGAGCATGAAAAGTGTGAAATGTATGAGGAGCATGAAAAGCTGAGAAAAATAAGAGGAGCATGAAACGGTCTGAAAAAATATGAGGAGCATGAAACGGTCTGAAAAAATATGAGGAGCATGAAACGGTCTGAAAAATATGAAGAGCATGACAAGGTGTCAAAAATATGAGCAGCATGAAACAGTGTGAAAAATATGAAGATCATGAAAAGGTGTGAAAAAGACGAAGAGCATGAAAAGGTGTGAAAAATACGAGGAGTATCAAAAGGTCTAAATGGGTAGCATGAAAAAGTATGAAAAATACGAGGAGCATGAAAAACTCTGAAAAATATGAGGAGTTTGGAAATGTCTGAAAAATACGAGGAGCATGAAAAGGTGTGAAAAACACGAAGTGGATGAATAGGTGTGAAAAATATCAAGAGCATGAAAAGGTCTGAAAAATATGAAGAGCTTGAAAAGTTGTGAAAAATTCGAGGAGCATGAAAAGGTCTGGAAAATATGTAGAGCATGAAGAGATGTGAAAAATATGCAGAGATTGAAACGGTATGAAAAATATGAGGCGCATGAAACTGTATGAAAAATATGAGGAGCATGAAACGGTGTGAAAAATATGAAGAGCATGAAAAGTTTTGAAAATATTAGGAGCATGAAAAGGTGTGAAAAATATGAGGAGCATGAAACGGTCTGAAAAATATGAGGAGCATGAAACGGTCTGAAATATATGAGGAGCATGAAACGGTCTGAAAAATATGAGGAGCATGAAAAGGTGTGAAACATATAAGGAGCAGGAAACGGTGTGAAATTATGAAGAGCATGAAACGGTGTGAAACATATGAAGAGCTTATTAGGCGTAAAAAATATGAGGGGCGTGAAAAGGTGTGAAAAATATGAGGGCATGAAACGGTATGGAAAATATAAGGAGCTAGAAACGGTGTGAAAAATATGAAGAGCATGAAAAGTTGTGAAAAATACGAACGGCGTAAAAAGGAGGGAAAAATATGAGGAGCATGAAAAGGTGTCTAAATTATGAGGAGCCTGAAATTGTCTGAAAAATATGTGAGCATGAAAAAGAGTCAAAAATACGAGGAGCCTGAAAAGGTGTGAAAAATACGAGGAGCATGAAAAGGTGTGAAAAAAACGAGCAGCATGAAAAGGTCTGAAAATTGAGCACCATGAAGGGTGTTAAAAATATGAAGAGCAAAGAAAAAGGTGTCATAAACATGAGGATCTGTAAGGTGTGAAAAAATGAGGAGCATGAATCTGTAGGAAAAATATGAGGAGCATGAAACGGTGTGAAAAATATGAGGAGCATGAAAAGTGTGAAATATATGAGGAGCATGAAAAGCTGAGAAAAATAAGAGGAACATGAAACGGTCTGAAAAAATATGAGGAGATTGAAACGGTCTGACATATATGAGGAGCATGAAACGGTCTGAAAAATATGAGGAGCATGAAAAGGTGTCAAAAACATGAGCAGCATGAAACAGTGTGAAAAATATGAAGATCATGAAAAGGTGTGAAAAATACGAAGAGCATGAAAAGGTGAGAAAAATACGAAGCGCATGAAAAGGTGTGAAAAATACGAGGAGCATGAAAAGGTCTGAAAAATATGAGGAGCATGAAAAGGTCTGAAAAATACGAGGAGCATGAAACTGTATGAAAAATATGAGGAGCATGAAACGGTGTGAAAAATATGAGAATAATGAAAATGAATCAAACACATGTTTGTTCAGCGAGGTCAGGACTCTTGCCTAGTTGCAAGGGACAACTCGGTATTCTCCTCTAGGCTTGGCAGGGCAATTGGCTTTTCATGCTCTACATATTTTTCAGACTTTTCATGCTCCTCGTATTTTTCAGACCGTTTCATGCTCCTCATATTTTTCATACAGATTCATGCTCCTCATATTTTTCACACCGTTACATGATCCTCATGTTTTTGACACCTTTTCATGCTCTTCATATTTTTCATACCTTTTCGTGCTGCTCATATATTTGACACCTTTTCATGCTCTACATATTTTTCATACGTTTTCATGCTTCTCATATTTTTCATACAGATTCATGCTCCTCTTATTTTTCACACCTTTACATGGTACTCATATTTTTCACACCTTTTCATGCTCTTCATATTTTTGACACCTTTACATGCTACTAATATTTTTGACACTTTTTCATGTTCTTCATATTTTTCACACCTTTTAATGCTCCTCATATTTTTCACACCCTTTCATGCTCTTCCTATTTTTCAGACCTTTTCATGCTCCTCATATTTTTGAGACCTTTTCATACTCCTCGTATTTTTCAGACATTTTCATGCTCCTCGTATTTTTCAGACCTTTTCATGCTCCTCGTATTTTTCTGAACTTTTCATGCTCCTAGTATTTTTCAAACCTTTTCATGCTCTTTGTATTTTCACACCTTTTGATGCTCCTCATATTTTTGACACCTTTTCAGACTCTTCATATTTTTCAGACCTTTTCATGCTCCTTGTATTTTTGAGACCTTTCCATGCCCGTTCTATTTTTCACACCTTTTCATGGTCCTCGTATTTATCACATCTTCTCATGCTCCTCGAATTTTTCACACCTTTTCATGCTCCTCGTATTTTTCGCACATTTCCATGCCCGTTCTAGTTTTCAGACCTTTTCATGCTCTTCGTATATTTCACAACTTTTCATGGTCCTCGTATTTTTCACACCTTATCATGCTCCTCTTATTTTTCACACCTTTTCATGCTCCTCTTATTTTTCAGAGGTTTTCATGCTCCTCCTATTTTGCAGGCCTTTTCATGCTCCTATATTTTTCAGACCTTTCCATGCTCCTCGTATTTTTCAGACCTTTTCATGCTCCTCGTATTTTTCACACCTTTTCATGCTCTTCATTTTTTTCACACCATTTAATGCTCCTCATATTTTTGACAGCTTTTCATGCTCCTCATATATTTCAGACCGTTTCATGCTCCTCATATTTTTCAGACCATTTCATTCTTTTCATATTTTTCACACCGTTTCACGTTCTCATATTTTTCATACAGTTTCATGCTCCTCTTATTTTTCACACCTTTACCTGCTACTCATATTTTGACACCTTTTCATGCTCTTCATATTTTTGACACCTTTTCATGCTCCTCGTATTTTTCAGACCTTCTCATCCTCCTCATATTTTTCAGACCTTTTAATGCTCTCATATTTTTCAGACCTTTTCATGCTCCTCGTTTTTTTAGACCATTTCATACTCCTTGTATTTTTCAGACCTTTTCATACTCCTTGTATTTTTCAGACCTTTGCATACTCCTCATATTTATCAAACCTTTTCTTGCTCTTCATATTTTTCACACCATTTCATGCTCCGCATATTTTGCATACAGATTCATGCTCCTCATATTTTTCAAACCTTTACATGTTTCTCATATTTTTGACACCTTTTCAAACTCTTGATATTTTTCAGACCTTTACATGCTCCTCGTATTTTTGAGACCTTTTTATGCTCCTTGTATTTTTCAGACATGTTCATGCTCTTCACATATTTCACACCGTTTCATGCTCTTCATATTTTTCATACAGTTTCATGCTCCTCATATTTTTCAGACCTTTTCATGCTCCTAGTATTTTTGAGACCTTTTCATGCTCCTCGTATTTTTGAAAGCTTTTCATGCTCCTCGTATTTTTGAGACTTTTTCATACTCTTGATATTTTTCAGACCATTTCATGCTCCTCGTATTTTTGAGACCTTTTCATGCTCCTCGTATTTTTGAGACCTTTTCATGCTCCTCGTATATTTCAGACATTTTCATGCTCTTCATATTTTTCACACCGTTTCATGCTCCTCATATTTTTCATACAGTTTCATGCTCCTCATATTTTTCAGACCTTTTCATGCTCCTAGTATTTTTGAGACGTTTTCATGCTCCTCGTATTTTTGAAAGCTTTTCATGCTCCTCGTATTTTTGAGACTTTTTCATGCTCTTCATATTTTTTCACACCGTTTCATGCTCCTCATATTTTTCATACAGTTTCATGCTGCTCATATTTTTCACACCTTTTGATGCTCCTTATATTTTTCACACCTTTTCATGCTCTTCGTATTTTTCACAGTTTTCATGCTCCTCATATTTTTCACACCTTTACATGCTCCACATATATTTGACACCTTTTCATGCTCTTCATATTTTTCATAACTTTTGATGCTCCTCATAATTTTGACAGCTTTTCATGCTCTTCCTATTTTTCAGACCTTTTCATGCTCCTCGTATTTTTCACAACTTTTCATGCTCTTCGTGTTTTTCACACCTTTTCAGGCTCTTCGTATTTTTCACACCTTTTTTTGAATTCGTATTTTTCACACCTTTTCATGGTCTTCTTATTTTTCAGACCTTTTCATTCTCTTGATATTTTTCTCAGCTTTTCATGCTCTTTGTATTTTTCACACCGTTTCACGCTCCTCATATTTTTGGCAGCTTTTCATGCTCTTCATATTTTTCAGACCGTTTCATGCTGCTCATATTTTGAGACCGTTTCATGCTCCTCATATTTTTCACACCTTTTAATGCTCCTCATATTTTTCACACCTTTTCATGCTCTTCATATTTTTCAGACCTTTTCATAATCCTCATATTTTTTCATACACATTCATGCTCCTCTTATTTTTCACACCTTTACATGCTACTCATATTTTTGACACCTCTTCATGCTCCTCATATTTTTGACACCTTTTCAGACTCTTCATATTTTTCAGACGTTTTCATGCTCCTTGTATTTTTCAGACCTTTTCATGCTCCTCGTATATTTCACACCTTTTCATGCTTCTCGTATTTTTCACACCTTTTCATGCTCTTCATATTTTTCACAACTTTTTGTGTTCATCCTATTTTTCACACCTTTTCATGCTCCTCCTATTTTTTCAGACCTTTTTCCATGCTCCTCGTTTTTTCAGACCTTTTTCATGCCCTCCTGTTTTCAGACCTTTTCATGCTCCTCGTATTTTTCAGAGCTTTTCATGCTCCTCCTATTTTCCAGGCCTTTTCATGCTCCTCCTATTTTTCAGACCTTTTCATGCTCCTCCTATTTTTCAGACATTTTCATGCTCCTCCTGTTTTTCAGGGCTTTTCATGCTCCTCGTAATTTTCACACCTTTTCATGCTCCTCGTATTTTTCACACCTTTTCATGCTCCTCGTATTTTTCACACCTTTTCATGCTCCTCGTGATTTTCAAACCTTTTCATGTTCCTTCTATTTTTCATAGCGTTTCAAGCTTCTCATATTTTTCACACCATTTCACGCTCTTCATATTTTTCACACCGTTTCATGCTCCTCAAATTTTCCAGACAGTTTCATGCTCCTCATATATTTGACAGCTTTTCATGCTCTTCATATTTTTGACAGCTTTTTATGCTCGTCATATTTTGGACACCTTTTCATGCTCTACATATTTTTCAGATCTTTTTATGCTCCTCGTATTTTTTAGACCTTTTCCTGCCCCTCTTTTTTTTCAGACCTTTTCACGCTCCTCGTATTTTTGAGACCTTTTCCTGCCGCTCGTTTTTTTCAGACCTTTTCATGCTCCTCGTATTTTTCAGACATTTTCATGCTCCTCGTATATTTGAGCCCTTTTCATGCTCCTCGTATTTTTGAGACTTTCTCATGCTCTTCATATTTTTCACACCGTTTCATGCTCCTCATATTTTTCATACAGTTTCATGCTCCTCATATTTTTCACACCTTTTTATGCTCCTTATATTTTTCACACCTTTTCATGCTCTTCGTATTTTTCACAGTTTTCATCCTCCTCATATTTTTTGGACCGTTTCATGCTCCTCATATTTTTCACACCTTTACATGCTCCACATATATTTGACACCTTTTCATGCTCTTCATATTTTTCACACCTTTTGATGCTCCTCATACTTTTGACAGCTTTTCATGCTCTTCTTATTTTTCAGACCTTTTCATGCACCTCGTATTTTTCACAACTTTTCATGCTCTTCGTGTTTTTCACACCATTTCATGATGTTTGTATTTTCACACCTTGCCATGCTCTTCTTATTTTACAGACCTTTTCATGCTCTTGATATTTTTCTCAACTTTTCATGCTCTTCGTATTTTTCACACCGTTTCACGATCCTCATATTTTTGGCAGCTTTTCATGCTCCTCATATTTTTCAGATCGTTTCATGCTCCTCATATTTTTGAGACCGTTTCATGCTCCTCATATTTTTCACACCTTTTAATGCTCCTCATATTTTTCACACCTTTTCATGCTCCTCGTATATTTCACAATTTTCCATGTTCTTTGTGTTTTTCACACGTTTTCAGGCTCTTCATATTTTTCACACCTTTTCATGCTCTTCATATTTTTCACACCTTTTCATGCTCCTCGTATTTTTCAGAACTTTTCATGCTCTTCATATTTTTCAAACCTTTACATGCTCTTCGTATTTTTCACACCTTTTGTTGCTCCTCATATTTTTGACACCTTTTCAGACTCTTCATATTTTGCAGACCTTTTCATGCTCCTTGTATTTTTCAGACCTTTTCATGCTCCTCGTATTTTTCAGACATTTCCATGCCCGTTCTATTTTTCAGACCTTTTCATGCTCGTCGTATATTTCACACATTTTCATGCTCCTCGTATTTTTCAGAGCTTTTCATGCTCCTCCTACTTTGCAGGCCTTTTCATGTTCCTCTATTTTTCAGACTTTTTCATGCTCCTCATATTTTTCAGAGCTTTTTATGCTCCTCCTATTTTGCAGGCCTTTTCATGCTCCTCCTATTTTTCAGACATTTTCATGCTCCTCCTGTTTTTCAGGCCTTTTCATGCTCCTCCTATTTTTCAGACATTTTCATGCTCCTCCTGTTTTTCAGGCCTTTTCATGCTCCTCCTATTTTTCAGACATTTTCATGCTCCTCCTGTTTTTCAGGCCTTTTCATGCTCCTCATATTTTTCACACCTTTTCATGCTCCTCGTATTTTTCACACCTTTTCATGCTCCTCGTATTTTTCACACCTTTTCATGCTCTTCGTATTTTTCACACCTTTTCATGCTCTTTATATTTTTCAGAACTTTTCATGCTCTTCGTGTTTTTCACACCTTTTCACGCTCTTCATATTTTCCACACCTTTTCATGCTCTGCATATTTTTCACACCTTTACATGCTCTTCATTTTTTTCACAGCATTTAATGCTCCTCATAATTTTGACAGCTTTTCATGCTCCTCATATATTTCAGACCGTTTCATGCTCCTCATATTTTTCAGACCATTTCATGCTTTTCATATTTTTCACACCGATTCATGTTCCTCATATTTTTCAGACCGTTTCATGCTCCTCATATTTTTCACGCCTTTACATGATCCTCATATTTTTCACACGTATTCATGCTATTCATATTTTTCACACCGTTTCATGCTCCTCATATTTTTCATACTGATTCATGCTCCTCTTATTTTTCACACCTTTACATTCTATTCATATTTTTGACCCCTTTTCATGCTCTTCATATTTTTCACACCTTTTCATGCTCCTCGTATTTTTCAGAAATTTTCATGCTCCTCATATATTTCAGACCATTTCATGCTCCTCATATATTTCACACCTTTACGTGCTCCTCATATATTTGAAACCTTTTCATTCTCTACATATTTTTCACAACTTTTCATGCTCCTCATATTTTTGACACCTTTTCATGCTCTAAATATTTTTCAGACCATTTCATGCTCCTCATATTTTTGACATTTTTTCATGCTCTTCATATTTTTCAGACCTTTTCATGCTCCTCATATTTTTCACACCTTTTCATGCTCCTCCTATTTTTCAGACCTTTCCATGCTCCTCGTATTTTTGAGACCTTTCCATGCTCCTCCTAATTTTCAGATATTTTCATGCTCCTCGTATTTTTCAGAGCTTTTCATGCTCCTCCTATTTTCCAGGCCTTTTCTTGCTCCTCCTATTTTTCAGACCTTTTCATGCTCCTCCTATTTTTCAGACGTTTTCATGCTCCTCCTGTTTTTCAGTCCTTTTCATGCTCCTCGTATTTTTCAAACCTTTTCATGCTCCTCGTATTTTTCACACTTTTTCATGCTCCTCGTATTTTTCACACCTTTTCATATTCTTCATATTTTTCAGAACTTTTCATGCTCTTCATGTTTTTCACACCTTTTCATGCTCTTCATATTTTCCACACCTTTTCATGCTCTTCATTTTTTTCACATCATTTAATGCTCCTCATATTTTTGACAGCTTTTATATTCCTTATATATTTCAGACCGTTTCATGCTCCTCATATTTTTCAGACCATTTCATTCTTTTCATATTTTTCACACTGTTTCAGGTTCCTCATATTTTTCATACAGATTCATGCTCCTCTTATTTTTCACACCTTTACCTGCTACTCATATTTTGACACCTTTTCATGCTCTTTATATTTTTGTCACCTTTTCATGCTCTTCGTATTTTTCAGACCTTCTCATCCTCCTCATATTTTTCAGACCTTTTAATGCTCTCGTATTTTTCAGACCTTTTCATGCTCCTCGTGTTTCTTAGACCATTTCGTACTCTTTGTATTTTTCAGACCTTTTCATGCTCCTCGTATTTTTCAGACTTTTTCATGCTCCTCGTAATTTTCAGACCTTTTCATACTCCTCGTATTTTCAGACATTTTCATGCTGCTCGTATTTTTCAGACCTTTTCATGCCCTTCGTGTTTTTCACACCTTTTCATGCACTTCATATTTTTCACACCGTTTCATGCTCCTCATATTTTTCACACCTTTGCATGCTTCTCATATTTACGACACCTTTTAATGCTCCTCATATTTTTGACACCTTATCATGCTCTTCATATTTCTCAGACCTTTTCCTGCTTTTGATAATTTCACACCTTTTCCTGCACTTCGTATTTTTCACACCTTTTCCTGCTCTTCGTATTTTTTACACCTTTTCATGCTCCTTATATTTTTGACACCTTTTCATGCTCTTCATATTTTTCAGACCTTGTCATGCTCCTCGTACTTTTCAGACCATTTCATGCTCCTCATATTTTTCAGACCTTTCATGCTCCTCGTATTTTTTAAACCTTTTCATGCTCCTCGTATTTTTCAGACGTTTTCATGCTCCATTTATTTATCACACGTTTCATGCTCTTTGCATTTTTCACCCTTTTTTGCTCCTTGTATTTTTCAGACCTTTTCATGCTGCTCGGAATTTTCACACCTTTTCATGCTCCTCGTTTTTTCAGACCATTTCTAGCTCCTCGTATTTTTCACACCTTTTCTTGCTCCTCATATTTTTCACACCTTTTCAGCTCCTGGTATATTTCAGACCTTTTCATGCTTCTCGTATTTTGCAGACCTTTTCATGCTCTTCGTATTTTGCAGACCTTTTCATGCTCTTCGTATTTTTCAAACCTTTTCATGCTCTTTGGGTTTTTCACACCTTTTCCTGCTCTTCGAATTTTTCAGTCCGTTTCATGCTCTTGATATTTTTCACACCTTCTCATGCTCTTCGTGTTTTTCACACCTTTTCATGCTCTTCGTATATTTCCCACCGTTTCATGCTCGTCATATTTTTCACACCTTTTCATGCTCTTCACTTTTTTCACACCATTTCATGCTCCACATATTTTTGACAGTTTTTCATGCTCCTCATATTTTTTACATCTTTTCATGCTCTTCATATTTTTCACACCGTTTCATGCTCCTCATATTTTTTATACAAATTCATGCTCCTCTTATTATTCAACCTTTACATGCTACTCATATTTTTGACACCGTTTCATGCTCTTCATATTTTTGACACCTTTTAATGCTCCTCATATTTTTCACACCTTTTCATGCTCTTCATATTTTTCAGACCTTTTCATAATCCTCATATTTTTTCATACACATTCATGCTCCTCTTATTTTTCACACCTTTACATGCTACTCATATTTTTGACACCTCTTCATGCTCCTCATATTTTTGACACCTTTTCAGACTCTTCATATTTTTCAGACGTTTTCATGCTCCTTGTATTTTTCAGACCTTTTCATGCTCCTCGTATTTTTCACACCTTTTCATGCTTCTCGTATTTTTCACACCTTTTCATGCTCCTCGTATATTCACCACCTTTTCATGCTTCCGTATTTTCACACCTTTCATGCTCTTCATATTTTTCACAACTTGAAGAGCATGAAAAGCTGAGAAAAATATCAAGAGCATGAAAGGTCTGAAAAATATAAAGAGCATGAAAAGGTGTGAACAGTACGAAGGGCATGAAAAGGTGTGAAAAATACGAAGAGCCTGAAAAGGTGTGAAAAATACGAAGAGCATGAAAAGGTGTGAAAAACCAGAAGAGCATCAAGAGGTGGAAAAAAAGACGAAAGAACTGAAAAAGGTTATTCTCTTTTTTGTTTGTAGTTGTCTGTTGCAATACGAAGAGCATGAAAATTGCTGAAAAATACAAGTTCAGCTGAAATTCTCTGAAAACGAGGAGCATTGAATGTATTGAATGAAAATATGAGAGTATGAAAAGGTGTAAAAAATATGAGAAGCATGTAAAGGTGTGAAAAATATGAGGAGCATGATCTGTATGAAAAATAGGCGGAGCATGAAATGGTGTGAAATATAAAGAGCAAGAAAAGGTGTGATAAATATGAGGAGTATGCAAAGGTCTGAAAAATTAGGTGGCATGAAACAGGTCTTGAAAAATATGAGAGTTATTGAAAAAGTTGTCAAATATGAGAGCATGCAAAGGGTTGGGAAAAAGATGAGGGAGATGAATCTGTTGAAAAATATTCAGAGCATTGAAATGGTGTTAAAAATATGAAGAGACAAGAAAAGGTTGTGATATTCAGGTGATGAAATGTCTGAAAATATAAGGAAGCCACTGAAAAGGTACTGAAAATACAAGGAGTATTGAAATTGGTCAAAAAAATACGGGAGCATGAAAAGGTCTGAAATATGAGAGCAATTAAAAGTGTATGAAAATATGGGAGCTTGAGAAGGTGTGAAAATACGAGGAGCATGAAAAGGTCTGAAAATACGAGAGCATTAAAATGTTCCTGAAAAAAATATGAGGAGTTGAAGAAGGTGTGAAAAATACGAGGAGCATGAAAAGTGTTTGTGAAAAATTACGAGGGCATGGAAGGTGTTGAAAAATATTGAGGACCATAAAGGCCTTTTGAAAACAGGGAGGAGCATGATGTCTGAAAAATTAGGGAGGAAGGAGCATGGTAAAGGCCTGCAATATTGTGTGAGGAGCTGAAAATGCCTCTTGAAATTATTACCTGAGTGTTAGCATGGAAAAATCTTGAAAAATAGGAGTGAGCATGAAAGGTTCTTGAAAATACCGGAGGAGCATGAAAGGCTGAAAAAAAAATACCGAGGAGCATGAAAGTGTGAAAAATACATGAGGAGCATGAAAAGGTTGTGAAATATTACGAGAGGAGTGGAAAAGTGTGGAAAAATACTGAGGCATTAAAGGTCTGAAAAAAATACGAGGAGCATGAAATGTCTGAAAAATAGGGGAGCATGAAAAGGTCTGAAAAATAGGGAGGGAGCATGAAAAGGTATGTTGAAAAAATACAGGAGCATAAAAGGTATGTCAAAAAATATGAAGGAGCATGAAAAGGTGTGAAAATATGAGTAGCATGTAAAGGTGTGAAAAATAAGAGGAGAATGAATCTGTATGAAAAATATGAGGAACATGAAACGGTGTGAAAAATATGAAAAGCATGAAATGGTCTGAAAAATATGAGGAGCATGAAACGGTCTGAAATATATGAGGAGCACGAAAAGCTGTCCAAAATATGAGGAGCATTACATGGTGTGAAAAAAATGAAGAGCATGAAAAGGTGTGAAAAATATGAGGAGCAAGAAAAGGTGTGATAAATATGAGGAGTACGCAAAGGTCTGAAAAATACGAGGAGCATGAAAAGGTCTGAAAAATACAAGGAGTATGAAATGGTCTAAAAAACACGAGGAGCATATAAAGGTCTGAAAAATATGAGAGCATTAAAAGGTCTGAAAAATATGAGGAGCATGAGATGCTCTGAAAAATACGAGGAGCATGAAAAGGTGTCAAAAATATGAAGAGCATGAAAAGGGGTCAAATTATGAATAGAATGTAAAGGTGTGAAAAATAAGAGGAGCATGAATCAGTATGAAAAATATGAGGAGCATGAAACTGTATGAAAAATATGAGGAGCATGAAACGGTGTGAAAAATATGAGGAACATGAAACTGTATGAAAAATATGAGGAGCATGAAACGGTGTGAAAAACATGACGAGCATGAAAAGCTGAGAAAAATATGAAGAGCATGAAAGGTCTGAAAAATATAAAGAGCATGAAAAGGTGTGAACAGTACGAAGGGCATGAAATGGTGTGAAAAATACGAAGAGCCTGAAAAGGTGTGAAAAATACGAAGAGCCTGAAAAGGTGTGAAAACCCAGAAGAGCATCAAAAGGTGTGAAAAAAACGAAGAACTTGAAAAGGTGTGACAAATACGAAGAGCATAAAAAATTGTGAAAAATACAAGTAGCATGAAATCTCTGAAAAATACGAGGAGCATGAAAAGGTCTGAAAAATACGAGGAGCATGAAAAGTTCTCAAAAATACGAGGAGCATGAAAAGGTCTGAAAAATATGAAGAGTATGAAAAGGTGTCAAAATATGGAAAGCAGCAGGTGGGAAAAGATGAGGAGATGAATCTGTATGAAAAATATGCAGAGCATGAAATGGTGTGAAAAATATGAAGAGCAAGAAAAGGTGTGATAAATATCAGGTGTATGCAAATGTCTGAAAAATATAAGGAGCATGAAAAGGTCTGAAAAATACAAGGAGTATGAAATGGTCTAAAAAATACGAGGAGCATGAAAAGGTCTGAAAAATATGAGAGCATCAAAATGTATGAAAAATATGAGGAGCTTGAGAAGGTGTGAAAAATACGAGGAGCATGAAAAGGTCTGAAAAATAGGAGAGCATTAAAATGTCTGAAAAATATGAGGAGCTTGAGAAGGTGTGAAAAATACGAGGAGCATGAAAAGGTGTGAAAAATACGAGGAGCATGAAAAGGCCTGAAAAACTGGAGGAGCATGAAAATGTCTGAAAAATACGAGGAGCATGAAAAGGTCTGAAAAATAGGAGGAGCATGAAAAGCTCTGAAAAATACGAGGAGCATGAAAAGGCCTGAAAAACAGGAGGAATATGAAAATGTCTGAAAAATAGGAGGAGCATGAAAAGGCCTGCAAAATAGGAGTAGCATGAAAAGCTCTGAAAAATACGAGGAGCATGAAAAGGTCTGAAAAATAGGAAAAGCATGAAAAGTCTGAAAAATACGAGGAGCATGGAAAGGTCTGAAAAATAGGAGGAGCATGAAAAGGTCTTAAAAATACGAGGAGCATGAAACTGTTTGAAAAATATCAGGAGCATGAACGGTGTGAAAAATATGAAGAGCATGAAAATGTCTGAAATATACGAGGAGCATGAAAAGGTCGCAAATATATGAGGAGCATGAAAAGGTGTGAAAAATATGAAGAGTATGAAAAGGAGTTAAAAAAATGAGAAGCATGAAAAGCTGTGAAAAATATGAGGAGCATGAATCTGTAGGAAAAATATGCGGAGCATGAAATGGTGTGAAAAATATGAGGAGCAAGAAACGGTCACAAAAATATGAGGAGCATGAAAAGATCTGAAAAATATGAAGAGCATGCAAAGGTGTGAAATATATGAGGAGCATGAAAAGATCTCAAAAATATGAGGAGCATGAAACGATCTGAAAAATATGAGGAGCATGAACAGCTGCCAAAAATATGAGGAGCGTGAAACAGTGTGAAAAATACGAAGAGCATGAAAACCTGAGAAAAATATCAAGAGCATGAAAAGGTCTGAAAAATAAGAAGAGCATGAAAAGGTTTGAAATATACGAAGATCATGAAAAGGTGTGAAAAATACGAAGAGCCTGAAAAGGTGTGAAAAACACGAAGAGCATGAAAAGGAGTGAAAAATATGAGGAGCATAGAAAGGTAGACTTTTTCATGCTCTTGATATTTTTCACACCGTTTCATGCTCCTCATATTTTTCATACAGTTTCATGCTCCTCATATTTTCACACCTTTCTATGCTCCTCATATTTTTCACACCTTTTCATGCTCTTCGTGTTTTTCACACCTTTTCATGCTCTTCGTATTTTTCACACCTTTTCATGATCTTCGTATATTTCAAACCTTTTCATGCTCTTCTTATTTTTCAGACCTTTTCATGCTCTTGATATTTTTCTCACGTTTTCATGCTCTTCGTATTTTTCACACTGTTTCACGCTCCTCATATTTTTGGCAGCTGTTCATGCTCCTCATATTTTTCAGATCGTTTCATGCTCCTCATATTTTTGAGACCGTTTCATGCTCCTCATATTTTTCACACCTTTGCATGCTCTTCATATTTTTCAGATCGTTTCATGCTCCTCATATTTTTTGTGACCGTTTCTTGCTCCTCATATTTTTCACACCATTTCATGCTCCGCATATTTTTCCTACAGATTCATGCTCCTCATATTTTTCACAGCTTTTCATGCTTCACATTTTTTTAACTCCTTTTCATACTCTTCATATTTTCCACACCTTTTCATGCTCTGCATATTTTTCACACCTTTCATGCTCTTCATTTTTTTCACACCATTTAATACTCCTCATATTTTTGACAGCTTTTCATGCTCCTCATATATTTCAGACCGTTTCATGCTCCTCATATTTTTCAGACCATTTCATGCTTTTCATATTTTTCACACCGTTTCATGTTCCTCATATTTTTCATACAGATTCATGCTCCTCTTATTTTTCACACCTTTACCTGCTACTCATATTTTGACACCTTTTCATGCTCTTCATATTTTTGACACCTTTTCTTGCTCCTCGTATTTTTCAGACCTTCTCATGCTCCTCATATTTTTCAGACCTGTTAAAGCTCTCGTATTTTTCAGACCTTTTCATGCTCCTCGTGTTTTTTAGACCATTTCATGCTCCTCGTATTTTTCAGACCTTTGCATACTCCTCATATTTATCACACCTTTTCTTGCTCTTCATATTTTTCACACCATTTCATGCTCCACATATTTTTCATACAGATTCATGCTCCTCATGTTTTTCACACCTTTACATGCTTCTCATATTTTTGACACCTTTTCATACTCTTCATGTTTTTCAGACTTTTTCATGCTCCTTGTATTTTTCAGACATTTTCATGCTCTTCATATTTTTCACCCCGTTTCATGCTCCTCATATTTTTCATAGTTTCATGCTCCTCGTATTTTTCACACCTTTTCATGATCCTCGTATTTTTGAGACCTTTTCATGCTCCTCGTATTTTTGAGACTTTTTCTTGCTCTTCATATTTTTCACACCGTTTCATGCTCCTCATATTTTTCATACAGTTACATGCTCCTCATATTTTCACACCTTTATATGCTCCTCATATTTTTCAGAACTTTTCATGCTTCGTGTTTTTCACACCTTTTCATGCTCTTCATATTTTCCACACCATTTAATGCTCCTCATATTTTTGACAGCCTTTCATGCACCTCATATATTTCAGACTGTTTCATGCTCCTCATATTTTTCAGACCATTTCATGCTTTTCATATTTTTCACACCGTTTCATGTTCCTCATATTTTTCATACAGATTCATGCTCCTCTTATTTTTCACACCTTTACCTGCTACTCATATTTTGACACCTTTTCATGCTCTTCATATTTTTGACACCTTTTCTTGCTCCTCGTATTTTTCAGACCTTCTCATGCTCCTCATATTTTTCAGACCTTTTAATGCTCTCGTATTTTTCAGACCTTTTCATGCTCCTCATATATTTCAGACCTTTGCATACTCCTCATATTTTTCACACCTTTCCATGCTCTTCATATTTTTCACACCGTTTCATGCTCCTCATATTTTTCATACAGTTTCATGCTCCTCTTATTTTTCACACCTTTACATGCTCCTCATATTTTTGGGCCTTTTCATGCTCTTAATATTTTTGACACCTTTTGATGCTCCTCATATTTTTGACTCCTTTTCATGCTCTTCATATTTTTCAGACCTTTTCATGCTCGTCCTATTTTTGAGACATTTTCATGCTTCTCCTCTTTTTCAGGCCTTTTCATTTTCCTTGTATTTTTCAGACGTCTTCATGCTCGTCATATGTTTCACACCTTTTCATGCTCCTTGTATTTTTCAGACCTTTTCATGCTCCTCGTATTTTTCACAATTTCAGGCTCTTCATATTTTTCTCACTGTTTTATGCTCCTCATATTTTTGACAGTTTTTCATGCTCCTCATAATTTTCAGACCACTTCATGCTCCTCATATTTTTCAGAACTTTTCATGCTCCTCCTATTTTTCACACCTTTTCATGCTGTTCATATTTTTCACACCGTTTCATACTCTTCATATTTTTCATACTGATTCATGACTCTCTTATTTTTCACACCTTTACATTCTATTCAAATTTTTGACCCCTTTTCATGCTCTTCATATTTTTGACACCTTTTCAAGCTCCTCATATTTTTGACACCTTTCCATGCTCCTTTTATTTTTCAGACCTTTTCATGCTCCTCCTATTTTTCAGAACTTTCCATGCTCCTCGTATTATTCAGACCTTTTCATGCTCCCCTATTTTTCAGACCTTTTCTTGCTCCTCGTATTTTTCAGACCTTTTCAAGCTCCTCGTATTTTTCACACTTTTCAGGCTCCTCATATTTTTCTCACTGTTTTATTCTCCTCATATTTTTAACAGTTTTTCATGCTCCTCATATTTTTCAGACCATTTCATGCTCCTCATATTTTTTAGACCGTTTCATGCTCCTCATATTTTTCAGGCCGTTTCATGCTCCTCATATTTTTCACACCTTTTCATTCTATTCATATTTTTGACCCCTTTTCATGCTCTTCATATTTTTGACACCTTTTCAAGCTCCTCATATTTTTGACACCTTTCCATGCTCCTCGTATTTTTCAGACCTTTTCATGCTCCCCCTATTTTTCAGACATTTTCAGGCTCCTCGTATTTTTCAGAGCTTTTCATGCGCCTCCTATTTTGCAGGCCTTTTCATGCTCCTCCTATTTTTCAGAACTTTTCATGCTCCTCCTATTTTTCAGATATTTTCATGCTCCTCCTTTTTTTGAGGCCTTTTCATGCTCCTCGTATTTTTCACACCTTTTCATGCTCCTCGTATTTTTCACACCTTTTCATGCTCTTGATATTTTTCAGAACTTTTCATGCTCTTCGAGTTTTTCACACCTTTCATGCTCTTCATATTTTCCACACCTTTTCATGCTCTGCATGTTTTTCACACCTTTTCATGCTCTTCATTATTTTCACACCATTTAATGCTCCTCATATTTTTGACAGCTTTGCATACTCTTCATATTTTTCAGACCTTTTCATGCTCCTCATAGTTTTCAGACCATTTCCTGCTTTTCATATTTTTCACACCGTTTCATGCTCCTCATATTTTTCATACAGTTTCATGCTCCTCGTATTTTCAGACCTTTACCGCTACTCATATTTTGACACCTTTTCATGCTCTTCATCTTTTTGACCTTTTCATGTTCCTCGTATTTTTCAGACCTTTTCATGCTCCTCGTATTTTTGAGACCTTTTCATGCTCCTCGTATTTTTAATACCTTTTCCTGACCCTCGTTTTTTCAAGACCTTTTCATGCTCCTCGTATTTTTCAGATATTTTCATGCTCCTCGTATTTTTGAGACCTTTTCATGCTCCTCGTTTTTTTTGAGACTTTTTCATGCTCTTCGTATTTTTCACACCTTTTCATGCTCCTCATATTTTTCACACCTTTTCATGCTCTTCATATGTTTCAGAACTTTTCATGCTCTTCGTGTTTTTCACACCTTTACATGCTCTTCATATTTTCCACACCTTTTCATGCTCTGCATATTTTTCACACCTTTCATGCTCTTCATTTTTTTCACACCATTTAATGCTCCTCATATTTTTGACAGGTTTTCATGCTCCTGATATATTTCAGACCGTTTCATGCTCCTCATATTTTTCATAGAGATTCATGCTCCTCTTATTTTTCACACCTTTACCTGCTACTCATATTTTGACACCTTTTCATGCTCTTCATATTTTTGACACCTTTTCATACTCCTCATATTTTTCCGACCTTCTCATGCTCCTCATATTTTTCAGACCTTTTAATGCTCTCGTATTTTTCAGACCTTTTCACGCTCCTCGTGTTTTTTAGACCATTTCATGTTCCTCGTATTTTTCAGACATTTGCATACTCCTCATATTTATCACACCTTTTCTTGCTCTTCATATTTCACACCATTTCATGCTCCGCCTATTTTTCATACAGATTCATGCTCCTCATATTTTTCACACCTTTACATGCTTCTCATATTTTTGACACCTTTTCATACTGTTCATATTTTTCAGACCTTTTCATGCTGCCTGTATTTTTCAGACATTTTCATTCTCTTCATATTTTTCACACCGTTTCATGCTCCTCATATTTTTCATACAGTTTCATGCTCCTCGTATTTTTCAGACCTTTTCATGATCCTCATATTTTTGAGACCTTTTCATGCTCCTTGTATTTTTGAGACCTTTTCCTGCCCCTCGTCTTTTTCATGCTCCTCGACAGACTTTTGCTCCTCATGACCTTTTCATGCTCCTCGTATTTTTGAGACTTTTTCATGCTCGTATTTTTGAGATATTTTTCAAACCGTTTCATGCTCCTCATATTTTTTTACAGGTTAATGCTCCTCATATTTTCACACCTTTATATGCTCCTCATATTTTTCACACCTTTTCATGCTCTTCGTATTTTTCACAGTTTTCATGCTCTTCGTATTTTTCACAACTTTTCATGCTCTTCGTGTTTTTCACACCTTTTCAGGCTCTTCGTATTTTTCACACCTTTTCATGATCTTCATATATTTCACACCTTTTCATGCTCTTCTTATTTTTCAGACCCTTTCATGCTCTTGATATTTTTCTCAGGTTTTCATGCTCTTCGTATTTTTCACACTGTTTCACCCTCCTCATATTTTTGGCAGCTTTTCATGCTCCTCATATTTTTCAGATCGTTTCATGCTCCTCATATTTTTGAGACCATTTCTTGCTCCTCATATTTTTCACACCTTTTAATGTTCCTCATATTTTTCACACCATTGCATGCTCTTCATATTTTTCAGATCCTTTCATGCTCCTCCTATTTTTCAGGCCTTTTCATGCTCCTCATATTTTTCAGACATTTTCATGCTCCTCCTGTATTTCAGGCCTTTTCATGCTCCTCGTATTTTTCACACCTTTTCATGCTCCTCGTATGTTTCACACCTTTTCATGCTGTTCATATTTTTCAGACCTTTTGATGCTCCTCATATTTTTCACACCTTCTCATGCTCCTCATATTTTTCAGATGTTTTAATGCTCTCGTATTTTTCAGACCTTTTCATGTGCTCGTGTTTTTTAGACCATTTCATACTCCTTGTATTTTTCAGACCTTTTCATGCTCCTCGTATTTTTCAGACCTTTGCATACTCCTCATATTTATCACACCTTTTCTTGCTGTTCATATTTTTCACACCATTTCATGCTCCGCCTATTTTTCATACAGATTCATGCTCCTCATATTTCTCACACCTTTACATGTTTCTCATATTTTTGACACCTTTTCATACTCTTCATATTTTTAAGACCTTTTCATGCTCCTTGTATTTTTCAGACATTTTCATTCTCTTCATATTTTTCACACCATTTCATGCTCCTCATATTTTTCATACAGTTTCATGCTCCTCATATTTTCACACCTTTTGATGCTCCTCATATTTTTCACACCTTTTCATGCTCTTCATATTTTTCACAGTTTTAATGCTCTTTGTATTTTTCACAACTTTTCATGCTCTTCGTGTTTTTCACACCTTCTCATGATCTTCGTATTTTTCACACCTTTTCATGATCTTCTTATTTCTCAGACCTTTTCATGCTCTTGATATTTTTCTCAGGTTTTCATGCTCTTCGTATTTTTCACACTGTTTCACGCTCCTCATATTTTTGGCAGCTTTTCATGCTCCTCATATTTTTCAGATCGTTTCATGCTCCTCATATTTTTGAGAACGTTTCATGTTCCTCATATTTTTCACACCTTTTAATGCTCCTCATATTTTTCACACCTTTCCATGCTCCTTTTATTTTTCACACCTTTTCATGCTCTTCATTTTTTTCACACCATTTAATGCTCCTCATATTTTTGACACCTTTTCATACTCTTCATATTTTTCAGACCTTTTCATGCTCCTTGTATTTTTCAGACATTTTCATGCTCTTCATATTTTTCACACCGTTTCATGCTCCTCATATTTTTCATACAGTTTCATGCTCCTCGTATTTTTTAGACTGTTTCATCATCCTCGTATTTTTGAGACCTTTTAATGCTCCTCGTATTTTTGAGAACTTTTCCTGCCCCTTGTCTTTTTCAGACCTTTTCATGCTCCTCGTATTTTTCAGACATTTTCATGGTCCTCGTATATTTGAGACCTTTTCATGCTCCTTGTATTTTTGAGACTTTTTCATGCTCTTGATATTTTTCACACCGTTTCATGCTCCTCATATTTTTCATACAGTTTCATGCTCCTCGTATTTTTTAGACTGTTTCATCCTCCTCGTATTTTTGAGACCTTTTCATGCTCCTCGTATTTTTGAGAACTTTTCCTGCCCCTCGTCTTTTTCAGACCTTTTCATGCTCCTCGTATTTTTCAGACATTTTCATGCTCCTCGTATTTTTGAGACCTTTTCATGCTCCTTGTATTTTTGAGACTTTTTCATGCTCTTGATATTTTTCACACCATTTCATGCTCCTCATATTTTTCATACAGTTTCATGCTCCTCATATTTTCACACCTTTCTATGCTCCTCATATTTTTCACACCTTTTCATGCTCTTCGTGTTTTTCACACCTTTTCAGGCTCTTCGTATTTTTCACACCTTTTCATGATCTTCGTATATTTCAAACCTTTTCATGCTCTTCTTATTTTTCAGACCTTTTCATGCTCTTGATATTTTTCTCAGGTTTTCATGCTCTTCGTATTTTTCACACTGTTTCACGCTCCTCATATTTTTGGCAGCTGTTCATGCTCCTCATATTTTTCAGATCGTTTCATGCTCCTCATATTTTTGAGACCTTTTCATGCTCCTCATATATTTCACACCTTTGCATGCTCTTCATATTTTTCAGATCTTTTCATGCTCCTCATATTTTTGTGACCGTTTCTTGCTCCTCATATTTTTCACACCATTTCATGCTCCGCATATTTTTCCTACAGATTCATGCTCCTCATATTTTTCACACCTTTACATGCTTCTCATTTTTTTAACTCCTTTTCGTACTCTTCATATTTTTCACACCTTTTCATGCTCCTCATATATTTGCGACCTTTTCATGCTCCTCGTATATTTCAGACATTTTCATGCTCTTCATATTTTTCACACCGTTCATGCTCCTGATATTTTTCAAACAGTTTCATGCTCCTCGTATTTTTAAGACCTTTTCATGCTCCTCCTATTTTTCAGACCTTTCCATGCTCCTCGTATTTTTCAGACCTTTTCATGCTTTCCTATTTTTCAGACCTTTTCATGCTCCTCGTATTTTTCAGAGCTTTTCATGCTCCTCCTATTTTGCAGGCCTTTTCATGCTCCTCCTATTTTTCACACCTTTTCATGTATTTTTCACTCCTCATGCTCCTCGTATTTTTCATGCTTTCCTCCTCTATTTTTCAGACCTTTTCATGCTCCTCGTATTTTTCACACCTTTTCATGCTCCTCGTATTTTTCACACCTTCTCAAGCTCCTCATATTTTTCAGACATTTTAATGCTCTCCTATTTTTCAGACCTTTTCATGCTCCTCGTATTTTTCACACCTTCTCAAGCTCCTCATATTTTTCATACATTTTGATGCTCTCATATTTTTCAGACCTTTTCATGCTCCTCGTATTTTTTAGACCATTTCATACTCCTTGTATTTTTCAGACCTTTTCATGCTCCTTATATTTTTCAGACATTTGCATACACCTGATATTTATCACACCTTTTATTGCTCTTCATATTTTTCACACCATTTCATGCTCTGCATATTTTTCATACAGATTCATGCTCCTCATCTTTTTCCCACCTTTGCATGCTTCTCATATTTTTGACACCTTTTCATACTCTTCATATTTTTCAGACCTTTTCATGCTCCTCGTATTTTTGAGAACTTTTCATGCTCCTCGTATTTTTCAGACCTTTTCATGCTCCTCGTATTTTTCAGAGATTTCATGCTACTTGTATTTTTCACAATTTTTTATGCTCTTCGTATTTGTCACACCTTTTCAAGTTCTTCGTTTTTTTCACACCTTTTGATGCTCTTCTGGGTTTTCACACCTTTTCAGGCTCTTCGTATTTTTCACACCTTTTCAGGCTCTTCGTATTTTTCACACCATTTCATGCCCTTCGTACTGTTCACACCTTTTCATGCTCTTTATATTTTTCAGACCTTTCATGCTCTTCATATTTTTCTCAGCTTTTCATGCTCGTCATGTTTTTCACACCGTTTCATGCTCCTCATATTTTTCATACAGTTTCATGTTCCTCATATTTTTCACACCGTTTCATGCTCCTCATATTTTTCATACAGTTTCATGCTCCTCATATTTTTCATACTGATTCATGCTCCTCTTATTTTTCACACCTTTACATTCTATTCATAATTTGACCCCTTTTCATGCTCTTCATATTTTTGACACCTTTTCATGCTCCTCGTATTTTTCAGAGCATCTCATGCTCCTCATATTTTTCAGACCTTTTAATGCTCTCATATTTTTCAGACCTTTATATGCTCCTCGTGTTTTTTAGACCATTTCATACTCCTTGTATTTTTCAGACCTTTTCATGCTCCTCGTATTTTTCAGACCTTTGCGTACTCCTCATATTTATCACACCTTTTCTTGCTCCTCATATTTTTCACACCTTTTCATGCTCTTCATTTTTTTCACACCATGTAATGCTCCTCATATTTTGGACAGCTTTTCGTGCTCCTCATATATTTCAGACCGTTTCATGCTCCTCATATTTTTCAGACCATTTCATGCTTTTCATATTTTTCACACCGTTTCATGTTCCTCATATTTTTCATACAGATTCATTCTCCTCTTATTTTTCACACCTTTACATGCTACTCATATTTTCACACCTTTTCATGCTCTTCATATTTTTGACACCTTTTCATGCTCCTTGTATTTTTCAGACCTTTTCATGCTCCTCCTATTTTTTCTTTTCATGCTCTTCGTTTTTTTCACACCTTTACATGCTCTTCATATTTTCCACACCTTTTCATGCTCTGCATATTTTTCACACCTTTCATGCCCTTCATTTTTTTCACACCATTTAATGCTCCTCATATTTTTGACAGCTTTTCATGCTCCTGATATATTTCAGACCGTTTCATGCTCCTCATATTTTTCAGACCATTTCATGCTTTTTATATTTTTCACACCGTTTCATGTTCCTCATATTTTTCATAGAGATTCATGCTCCTCTTATTTTTCACACCTTTACCTGCTACTCATATTTTGACACCTTTTCATGCTCTTCATATATTTGACACCTTTTCATACTCCTCATATTTTTCCGACCTTCTCATGCTCCTCATATTTTTCAGACCTTTTAATGCTCTCGTATTTTTCAGACCTTTTCACGCTCCTCGTGTTTTTTAGACCATTTCATGTTCCTCGTATTTTTCAGACCTTTGCATACTCCTCATATTTTTCACACCTTTTCTTGCTCTTTATATTTCACACCATTTCATGCTCCGCCTATTTTTCATACAGATCATGCTCCTCATATTTTTCACACCTTTACATGCTTCTCATATTTTTGACACCTTTTCATACTCTTCATATTTTTCAGACCTTTTCATGCTGCCTGTGTTTCAGACATTTTCATTCTCTTCATATTTTTCACACCGTTTCATGCTCCTCATATTTTTCATACAGTTTCATGCTCCTCGTATTTTTCAGACCTTTTCATGATCCTCGTATTTTTGAGACCTTTTCATGCCCCTTGTATTTTTGAGACCTTTTCCCTGGCCCTCGGTCTTTTTCAGACCTTTCATGCTCCTCGTATTTTTCAGACATTTTTCATGCCTCCTCGTATCTTTTCGACCTTTTCATGCTCCTCGTATTTTTCAGACTTTTTCATGCTCTTCATATTTTTCACACCGTTTCATGCTCCTCATATTTTTCATACAGTTTCATGCTCCTCATATTTTCACACCTTTATATGCTCCTCATATTTTTCACACCTTTTCATGCTCTTCGTATTTTTCACAGTTTTCATGCTCTTCGTATTTTTCACAACTTTTCATGCTCTTCGTGTTTTTCACACCTTTTCAGGCTCTTCGTATTTTTCACACCTTTCCATGATCTTCATATATTTCACACCTTTTCATGCTCTTCTTATTTTTCAGACCCTTTCATGCTCTTGATATTTTTCTCAGGTTTTCATGCTCTTCGTATTTTTCACACTGTTTCACCCTCCTCATATTTTTGGCAGCTTTTCATGCTCCTCATGTTTTTCAGATCGTTTCATGCTCCTCATATTTTTGAGACCATTTCTTGCTCCTCATATTTTTCACACCTTTTAATGTTCCTCATATTTTTCACACCATTGCATGCTCTTCATATTTTTCAGATCCTTTCATGCTCCTCCTATTTTTCAGGCCTTTTCATGCTCCTCATATTTTTCAGACATTTTCATGCTCCTCCTGTATATCAGGCCTTTTCATGCTCCTCGTATTTTTCACACCTTTTCATGCTCCTCGTATGTTTCACACCTTTTCATGCTCTTCATATTTTTCAGACCTTTTGATGCTCCTCATATTTTTCACACCTTCTCATGCTCCTCATATTTTTCAGATGTTTTAATGCTCTCGTATTTTTCAGACCTTTTCATGTGCTCGTGTTTTTTAGACCATTTCATACTCCGTGTATTTTTCAGACCTTTTCATGCTCCTCGTATTTTTCAGACCTTTGCATACTCCTCATATTTATCACACCTTTTCTTGCTGTTCATATTTTTCACACCATTTCATGCTCCGCCTATTTTTCATACAGATTCATGCTCCTCATATTTCTCACACCTTTACATGTTTCTCATATTTTTGACACCTTTTCATACTCTTCATATTTTTAAGACCTTTTCATGCTCCTTGTATTTTTCAGACATTTTCATGCTCTTCATATTTTTCACACCATTTCATGCTCCTCATATTTTTCATACAGTTTCATGCTCCTCATATTTTCACACCTTTTGATGCTCCTCATATTTTTCACACCTTTTCATGCTCTTCATATTTTTCACAGTTTTAATGCTCTTTGTATTTTTCACAACTTTTCATGCTCTTCGTGTTTTTCACACCTTCTCATGATATTCGTATTTTTCACACCTTTTCATGATCTTCTTATTTTTCAGACCTTTTCATGCTCTTGATATTTTTCTCAGGTTTTCATGCTCTTCGTATTTTTCACAATGTTTCACGCTCCTCATATTTTTGGCAGCTTTTCATGCTCCTCATATTTTTCAGATCGTTTCATGCTCCTAATATTTTTGAGAACGTTTCATGTTCCTCATATTTTTCACACCTTTTAATGCTCCTCATATTTTTCACACCTTTCCATGCTCCTTTTATTTTTCACACCTTTTCATGCTCTTCATTTTTTTCACACCATTTAATGCTCCTCATATTTTTGACACCTTTTCATACTCTTCATATTTTTCAGACCTTTTCATGCTCCTTGTATTTTTCAGACATTTTCATGCTCTTCATATTTTTCACACCGTTTCATGCTCCTCATATTTTTCATACAGTTTCATGCGCCTCGTATTTTTTAGACTGTTTCATCATCCTCGTATTTTTGAGACCTTTTAATGCTCCTCGTATTTTTGAGAACTTTTCCTGCCCCTTGTCTTTTTCAGACCTTTTCATGCTCCTCGTATTTTTCAGACATTTTCATGGTCCTCGTATTTTTGAGACCTTTTCATGCTCCATGTATTTTTGAGACTTTTTCATGCTCTTGATATTTTTCACACCGTTTCATGCTCCTCATATTTTTCATACAGTTTCATGCTCCTCGTATTTTTTAGACTGTTTCATCCTCCTCGTATTTTTGAGACATTTTCATGCTCCTCGTATTTTTGAGAACTTTTCCTGCCCCTCGTCTTTTTCAGACCTTTTCATGCTCCTCGTATTTTTCAGACATTTTCATGCTCCTCGTATTTTTGAGACCTTTTCATGCTCCTTGTATTTTTTAGACTTTTTCATGCTCTTGATATTTTTCACACCGTTTCATGCTCCTCATATTTTTCATACAGTTTCATGCTCCTCATATTTTCACACCTTTCTATGCTCCTCATATTTTTCACACCTTTTCAAGCTCTTCGTGTTTTTCACACCTTTTCAGGCTCTTCGTATTTTTCACACCTTTTCATGATCTTCGTATATTTCAAACCTTTTCATGCTCTTCTTATTTTTCAGACCTTTTCATGCTCTTGATATTTTTCTCAGGTTTTCATGCTCTTCGTATTTTTCACACTGTTTCACGCTCCTCATATTTTTTGCAGCTGTTCATGCTCCTCATATTTTTCAGATCGTTTCATGCTCCTCATATTTTTGAGACCTTTTTATGCTCCTCATATATTTCACACCTTTGCATGCTCTTCATATTTTTCAGATCTTTTCATGCTCCTCATATTTTTGTGACCGTTTCTTGCTCCTCATATTTTTCACACCATTTCATGCTCCGCATATTTTTCCTACAGATTCATGCTCCTCATATTTTTCACACCTTTACATGCTTCTCATTTTTTTAACTCCTTTTTGTACTCTTCATATTTTTCACACCTTTTCATGCTCCTCATATATTTGCGACCTTTTCATGCTCCTCGTATATTTCAGACATTTTCATGCTCTTCATATTTTTCACACCGTTCATGCTCCTGATATTTTTCAAACAGTTTCATGCTCCTCGTATTTTTTAGACCTTTTCATGCTCCTCCTATTTTTCAGACCTTTCCATGCTCCTCGTATTTTTCAGACCTTTTCATGCTTCTCCTATTTTTCAGACCTTTTCATGCTCCTCGTATTTTTCAGAGCTTTTCATGCTCCTCCTATTTTGCAGGCCTTTTCATGCTCCTCCTATTTTTCAGACCTTTTCATGCTGCTCCTATTTTTCAGACATTTTCATGCTCCTCCTGTTTTTCAGGCCTTTTCATGCTCCTCGTATTTTTCACACCTTTTCAGGCTCCTCGTATTTTTCACACCTTTTCATGCTCTTCATATTTTTCAGAACTTTTCATGCTCTTCATATTTTCCACACCTTTTCATGCTCTGCATATTTTTCACACCTTTCATGCTCTTCATTTTTTTCACACCATTTAATACTCCTCATATTTTTGACAGCTTTTCATACTCCTCATATATTTCAGACCGTTTCATGCTCCTCATATTTTTCAGACCATTTCATGCTTTTCATATTTTTCACACCGTTTCATGTTCCTCATATTTTTCATACAGATTCATGTTCCTCTTATTTTTCACACCTTTACCTGCTACTTATATTTTGACACGTTTTCATGCTCTTCATATTTTTGACACCATTTCCTGCTCCTCGTATTTTTCAGACCTTCTCATGCTCCTCATATTTTTCAGACCTGTTAAAGCTCTCGTATTTTTCAGACCTTTTCATGCTCCTCGTGTTTTTTAGACCATTTCATGCTCCTCGTATTTTTCAGACCTTTGCTTACTCCTCATATTTATCACACCTTTTCTTGCTCTTCATATTTTTCACACCATTTCATGCTCCACATATTTTTCATATAGATTCATGCTCCTCATGTTTTTCACACCTTTACATGCTTCTCATGTTTTTGACACCTTTTCATACTCTTCATGTTTTTCAGACTTTTTCATGCTCCTTGTATTTTTCAGACATTTTCATGCTCTTCATATTTTTCACACCGTTTCATGCTCCTCGTATTTTTCACACCTTTTCATGATCCTCGTATTTTTGAGACCTTTTCATGCTCCTCGTATTTTTGAGACTTTTCATGCTCTTCATATTTTTCACACCGTTTCATGCTCCTCATATTTTTCATACAGTTACATGCTCCTTATATTTTCACACCTTTATATGCTCCTCATATTTTTCAGAACTTTTCATGCTCTTCGTGTTTTTCACACCTTTTCATGCTCTTCATATTTTCCACACCTTTTCATGCTCTGCATATTTTTCACACCTTTCATGCTCTTCATTTTTTTCACACCATTTAATACTCCTCATATTTTTGACAGCTTTTCATACTCCTCATATATTTCAGACCGTTTCATGCTCCTCATATTTTTCAGACCATTTCATGCTTTTCATATTTTTCACACCGTTTCATGTTCCTCATATTTTTCATACAGATTCATTCTCCTCTTATTTTTCACACCTTTACATGCTACTCATATTTTCACACCTTTTCATGCTCTTCATATTTTTGACACCTTTTCATGCTCCTTGTATTTTTCAGACCTTTTCATGCTCCTCGTATTTTTCACAATTTCAGGCTCTTCATATTTTTCTCACTGTTTTATGCTCCTCATATTTTTGACAGTTTTTCATGCTCCTCATATATTTCAGACCACTTCATGCTCCTCATATTTTTCAGAACTTTTCATGCTCCTCCTATTTTTCACACCTTTTCATGCTGTTCATATTTTTCACACCGTTTCATACTCTTCATATTTTTCATACTGATTCATGACTCTCTTATTTTTCACACCTTTACATTCTATTCAAATTTTTGACCCCTTTTCATGCTCTTCATATTTTTGACACCTTTTCAAGCTCCTCATATTTTTGACACCTTTTCATGCTCCTTTTATTTTTCAGACCTTTTCATGCTCCTCCTATTTTTCAGAACTTTCCATGCTCCTCGTATTATTCAGACCTTTTCATGCTCCTCCTATTTTTCAGACCTTTTCATGCTCCTCGTATTTTTCAGACCTTTTCATGCTCCTCCTATTTTTCACACTTTCAGGCTCCTCATATTTTTCTCACTGTTTTATTCTCCTCATATTTTTAACAGTTTTTCATGCTCCTCATATTTTTCAGACCATTTCATGCTCCTCATATTTTTTAGACCGTTTCATGCTCCTCATATTTTTCAGGCCGTTTCATGCTCCTCATATTTTTCACACTTTTTCATGCTGTTCATATTTTTCACACCGTTTCATGCTCCTCATATTTTTCATACTGATTCATGCTCCTCTTATTTTTCACACCTTTACATTCTATTCAAATTTTTGACCCCTTTTCATGCTCTTCATATTTTTGACACCTTTTCAAGCTCCTCATATTTTTGACACCTTTCCATGCTCCTCTTATTTTTCAGACCTTTTCATGCTCCTCCTATATTTCAGACCTTTCCATGCTCCTCGTATTTTTCAGACCTTTTCATGCTCCTCCTATTTTTCAGACATTTTCAGGCTCCTCGTATTTTTCAGAGCTTTTCATGCTCCTCCTATTTTGCAGGCCTTTTCATGCTCCTCCTATTTTTCAGACCTTTTCATGCTCCTCCTATTTTTCAGATATTTTCATGCTCCTCCTTTTTTTGAGGCCTTTTCATGCTCCTCGTATTTTTCACACCTTTTCATGCTCCTCGTATTTTTCACACCTTTTCATGCTCTTCACATTTTTCAGAATTTTTCATGCTCTTCGTGTTTTTCACACCTTTCATGCTCTTCATATTTTCCACACCTTTTAATGCTCTGCATGTTTTTCACACCTTTTCATGCTCTTCATTTTTTTCACACCATTTAATGCTCCTCATATTGTTGACAGCTTTTCATACTCTTCATATTTTTCAGACCTTTTCATGCTCCTTGTATTTTTCAGACATTTTCATGCTCTTCATATTTTTCACACCGTTTCATGCTCCTCATATATTTCATACCGTTTCATGCTCCTCGTATTTTTCAGACCTTTTCATGCTCCTCATATTTTTGAGACCTTTTCATGCTCCCGGTATTTTTGAGACCTTTTCCTGACCCTCGTTTTTTTCAGACCTTTTCATGCTCCTTGTATTTTTCAGACCTTCTCTTGCTCCTCATATTTTTCAGACCTTTTAATGCTCTCGTATTTTTCAGACGTTTTCATGCTCCTCGTGTTTTTTAGACCATTTCATGCTCCTCATATTTTGCAAACCTTTGCATACTCATCATATTTATAACAACTTTTCTTGCTCTTCATATTTTTCACTCCATTTCATGCTTTGCATATTTTTCTACAGATTCATGCTCCTCATCTTTTTCCCACCTTTACATGCTTCTCAAATTTTTGACACCTTTTCATACTCTTCATATTTTTCAGACCTTTTCATGCTCCTTGTATTTTTCAGACATTTTCATGCTCTTCATATTTTTCACACCGTTTCATGCTCCTCATATTTTTCATACAGTTTCATGCTCCTCGTATTTTTTAGACCGTTTCATCATCCTCGTATTTTTGAGACCTTTTCCTGCCCCTCGTTTTTTTCAGACCTTTTCATGCTCCTCGTATTTTTCAGACATTTTGATGGTCCTCGTATTTTTGAGACCTTTTCATGCTCCTCGTATTTTTGAGAGTTTTTCATGCTCTTGATATTTTTCACACCGTTTCATGCTCCTCATATTTTTCATACAGTTTCATGCTCCTCATATTTTCACACCTTTATATGCTCCTCATATTTTTCACACCTTTTCATGCTCTTCGTGTTTTTCACACCTTTTCAGGTTCTTCGAATTTTTCACACCTTTTCATGATCTTCGTATTTTTCAAACCTTTTCATGCTCTTCTTATTTTTCAGACCTTTTCATGCTCTTGATATTTTTCTCAGGTTTTCATGCTCTTCGTATTTTTCACACTGTTTCACGCTCCTCATATTTTTGGCAGCTGTTCATGCTCCTCATATTTTTCAGATCGTTTCATGCTCCTCATATTTTTGAGAACGTTTCATGTTCATCATATTTTTCACACCTTTTAATGCTCCTCATATTTTTCACACCTTTCCATGCTCCTTTTATTTTTCACACCTTTTCATGCTCTTCATTTTTTTCACACCATTTAATGCTCCTCATATTTTTGACACCTTTTCATACTCTTCATATTTTTCAGACCTTTTCATGCTCCTTGTATTTTTCAGACATTTTCATGCTCTTCATATTTTTCACACCGTTTCATGCTCCTCATATTTTTCATACAGTTTCATGCTCCTCGTATTTTTTAGACTGTTTCATCATCCTCGTATTTTTGAGACCTTTTCATGCTCCTCGTATTTTTGAGAACTTTTCCTGCCCCTTGTCTTTTTCAGACCTTTTCATGCTCCTCGTATTTTTCAGACATTTTCATGGTCCTCGTATTTTTGAGACCTTTTCATGCTCCTTGTATTTTTGAGACTTTTTCATGCTCTTGATATTTTTCACACCGTTTCATGCTCCTCATATTTTTCATACAGTTTCATGCTCCTCGTATTTTTTAGACTGTTTCATCCTCCTCGTATTTTTGAGACATTTTCATGCTCCTCGTATTTTTGAGAACTTTTCCTGCCCCTCGTCTTTTTCAGACCTTTTCATGCTCCTCGTATTTTTCAGACATTTTCATGCTCCTCGTATTTTTGAGACCTTTTCATGCTCCTTGTATTTTTGAGACTTTTTCATGCTCTTGATATTTTTCACACCGTTTCATGCTCCTCATATTTTTCATACAGTTTCATGCTCCTCATATTTTCACACCTTTCTATGCTCCTCATATTTTTCACACCTTTTCATGCTCTTCGTGTTTTTCACACCTTTTCAGGCTCTTCGTATTTTTCACACCTTTTCATGATCTTCGTATATTTCAAACCTTTTCATGCTCTTCTTATTTTTCAGACCTTTTCATGCTCTTGATATTTTTCTCAGGTTTTCATGCTCTTCGTATTTTTCACACTGTTTCACGCTCCTCATATTTTTGGCAGCTGTTCATGCTCCTCATATTTTTCAGATCGTTTCATGCTCCTCATATTTTTGAGACCTTTTCATGCTCCTCATATATTTCACACCTTTGCATGCTCTTCATATTTTTCAGATCTTTTCATGCTCCTCATATTTTTGTGACCGTTTCTTGCTCCTCATATTTTTCACACCATTTCATGCTCCGCATATTTTTCCTACAGATTCATGCTCCTCATATTTTTCACACCTTTACATGCTTCTCATTTTTTTAACTCCTTTTCGTACTCTTCATATTTTTCACACCTTTTCATGCTCCTCATATATTTGCGACCTTTTCATGCTCCTCGTATATTTCAGACATTTTCATGCTCTTCATATTTTTCACACCGTTCATGCTCCTGATATTTTTCAAACAGTTTCATGCTCCTCGTATTTTTAAGACCTTTTCATGCTCCTCCTATTTTTCAGACCTTTCCATGCTCCTCGTATTTTTCAGACCTTTTCATGCTTCTCCTATTTTTCAGACCTTTTCATGCTCCTCGTATTTTTCAGAGCTTTTCATGCTCCTCCTATTTTGCAGGCCTTTTCATGCTCCTCCTATTTTTCAGACGTTTTCATGCTGCTCCTATTTTTCAGACATTTTCATGCTCCTCCTGTTTTTCAGGCCTTTTCATGCTCCTCGTATTTTTCACACCTTTTCAGGCTCCTCGTATTTTTCACACCTTTTCATGCTCTTCATATTTTTCAGAACTTTTCATGCTCTTCACACCTTTTCATGCTCTTCATATTTTCCACACCTTTTCATGCTCTGCATATTTTTCACACCTTTCATGCTCTTCATTTTTTTCACACCATTTAATACTCCTCATATTTTTGACAGCTTTTCATACTCCTCATATATTTCAGACCGTTTCATGCTCCTCATATTTTTCAGACCATTTCATGCTTTTCATATTTTTCACACCGTTTCATGTTCCTCATATTTTTCATACAGATTCATGCTCCTCTTATTTTTCACACCTTTACCTGCTACTTATATTTTGACACGTTTTCATGCTCTTCATATTTTTGACACCATTTCCTGCTCCTCGTATTTTTCAGACCTTCTCATGCTCCTCATATTTTTCAGACCTGTTAAAGCTCTCGTATTTTTCAGACCTTTTCATGCTCCTCGTGTTTTTTAGACCATTTCATGCTCCTCGTATTTTTCAGACCTTTGCATACTCCTCATATTTATCACACCTTTTCTTGCTCTTCATATTTTTCACACCATTTCATGCTCCACATATTTTTCATATAGATTCATGCTCCTCATGTTTTTCACACCTTTACATGCTTCTCATATTTTTGACACCTTTTCATACTCTTCATGTTTTTCAGACTTTTTCATGCTCCTTGTATTTTTCAGACATTTTCATGCTCTTCATATTTTTCACACCGTTTCATGCTCCTCGTATTTTTCACACCTTTTCATGATCCTCGTATTTTTGAGACCTTTTCATGCTCCTCGTATTTTTGAGACTTTTTCATGCTCTTCATATTTTTCACACCGTTTCATGCTCCTCATATTTTTCATACAGTTACATGCTCCTTATATTTTCACACCTTTATATGCTCCTCATATTTTTCAGAACTTTTCATGCTCTTCGTGTTTTTCACACCTTTTCATGCTCTTCATATTTTCCACACCATTTAATGCTCCTCATATTTTTGACAGCCTTTCATGCACCTCATATATTTCAGACTGTTTCATGCTCCTCATATTTTTCAGACCATTTCATGCTTTTCATATTTTTCACACCGTTTCATGTTCCTCATATTTTTCATACAGATTCATGCTCCTCTTATTTTTCACACCTTTACCTGCTACTCATATTTTGACACCTTTTCATGCTCTTCATATTTTTGACACCTTTTCTTGCTCCTCATATTTTTCAGACCTTCTCATGCTCCTCATATTTTTCAGACCTTTTAATGCTCTCGTATTTTTCAGACCTTTTCATGCTCCTCATATATTTCAGACCTTTGCATACTCCTCATATTTTTCACACCTTTCCATACTCTTCATATTTTTCACACCGTTTCATGCTCCTCATATTTTTCATACAGTTTCATGCTCCTCTTATTTTTCACACCTTTACATGCTCCTCATATTTTTGGGCCTTTTCATGCTCTTAATATTTTTGACACCTTTTGATGCTCCTCATATTTTTGACTCCTTTTCATGCTCTTCATATTTTTCAGACCTTTTCATGCTCGTCCTATTTTTGAGACATTTTCATGCTCCTCCTCTTTTTCAGGCCTTTTCATTTTCCTTGTATTTTTCAGACGTCTTCATGCTCGTCATATGTTTCACACCTTTTCATGCTCCTTGTATTTTTCAGACCTTTTCATGCTCCTCGTATTTTTCACAATTTCAGGCTCTTCATATTTTTCTCACTGTTTTATGCTCCTCATATTTTTGACAGTTTTTCATGCTCCTCATATTTTTCAGACCACTTCATGCTCCTCATATTTTTCAGAACTTTTCATGCTCCTCCTATTTTTCACACCTTTTCATGCTGTTCATATTTTTCACACCGTTTCATGCTCCTCATATTTTTCATACTGATTCATGACTCTCTTATTTTTCACACCTTTACATTCTATTCAAATTTTTGACCCCTTTTCATGCTCTTCATATTTTTGACACCTTTTCAAGCTCCTCATATTTTTGACACCTTTCCATGCTCCTTTTATTTTTCAGACCTTTTCATGCTCCTCCTATTTTTCAGAACTTTCCATGCTCCTCGTATTATTCAGACCTTTTCATGCTCCTCCTATTTTTCAGACCTTTTCTTGCTCCTCGTATTTTTCAGACCTTTTCATGCTCCTCGTATTTTTCACACTTTTCAGGCTCCTCATATTTTTCTCACTGTTTGATTCTCCTCATATTTTTAACAGTTTTTCATGCTCCTCATATTTTTCATATTTTTCATACAGTTTCATGCTCCTCGTATTTTTTAGACTGTTTCATCCTCCTCGTATTTTTGAGACCTTTTCATGCTCCTCGTATTTTTGAGAACTTTTCCTGCCCCTCGTCTTTTTCAGACCTTTTCATGCTCCTCGTATTTTTCAGACATTTTCATGCTCCTCGTATTTTTGTGACCTTTTCATGCTCCTTGTATTTTTGAGACTTTTTCATGCTCTTGATATTTTTCACACCATTTCATGCTCCTCATATTTTTCATACAGTTTCATGCTCCTCATATTTTCACACCTTTCTATGCTCCTCATATTTTTCACACCTTTTCATGCTCTTCGTGTTTTTCACACCTTTTCAGGCTCTTCGTATTTTTCACACCTTTTCATGATCTTCGTATATTTCAAACCTTTTCATGCTCTTCTTATTTTTCAGACCTTTTCATGCTCCTGATATTTTTCTCAGGTTTTCATGCTCTTCGTATTTTTCACACTGTTTCACGCTCCTCATATTTTTGGCAGCTGTTCATGCTCCTCATATTTTTCAGATCGTTTCATGCTCCTCATATATTTCACACCTTTGCATGCTCTTCATATTTTTCAGATCTTTTCATGCTCCTCATATTTTTGTGACCGTTTCTTGCTCCTCATATTTTTCACACCATTTCATGCTCCGCATATTTTTCCTACAGATTCATGCTCCTCATATTTTTCACACCTTTACATGCTTCTCATTTTTTTAACTCCTTTTTGTACTCTTCATATTTTTCACACCTTTTCATGCTCCTCATATATTTGCGACCTTTTCATGCTCCTCGTATATTTCAGACATTTTCATGCTCTTCATATTTTTCACACCGTTCATGCTCCTGATATTTTTCAAACAGTTTCATGCTCCTCGTATTTTTTAGACCTTTTCATGCTCCTCCTATTTTTCAGACCTTTCCATGCTCCTCGTATTTTTCAGACCTTTTCATGCTTCTCCTATTTTTCAGACCTTTTCATGCTCCTCGTATTTTTCAGACCTTTTCATGCTCCTCCTATTTTGCAGGCCTTTTCATGCTCCTTCTATTTTTCAGACCTTTTCATGCTCCTCCTATTTTTCAGACATTTTCATGCTCCTCCTGTTTTTCAGGCCTTTTCATGCTCCTCGTATTTTTCACACCTTTTCAGGCTCCTCGTATTTTTCACACCTTTTCATGCTCTTCATATTTTTCAGAACTTTTCATGCTCTTCATATTTTCCACACCTTTTCATGCTCTGCATATTTTTCACACCTTTCATGCTCTTCATTTTTTTCACACCATTTAATACTCCTCATATTTTTGACAGCTTTTCATACTCCTCATATATTTCAGACCGTTTCATGCTCCTCATATTTTTCAGACCATTTCATGCTTTTCATATTTTTCACACCATTTCATGTTCCTCATATTTTTCATACAGATTCATGCTCCTCTTATTTTTCACACCTTTACCTGCTACTTATATTTTGACACGTTTTCATGCTCTTCATATTTTTGACACCATTTCCTGCTCCTCGTATTTTTCAGACCTTCTCATGCTCCTCATATCTTTCAGACCTGTTAAAGCTCTCGTATTTTTCAGACCTTTTCATGCTCCTCGTGTTTTTTAGACCATTTCATGCTCCTCGTATTTTTCAGACCTTTGCATACTCCTCATATTTATCACACCTTTTCTTGCTCTTCATATTTTTCACACCATTTCATGCTCCGCATATTTTTCATATAGAATCATGCTCCTCATATTTCTCACACCTTTACATGCTTCTCATATTTTTGACACTTTTTCATACTCTTCATATTTTTCAGACCTTTTCATGCTCCTTGTATTTTTCAGACATTTTCATGCTCTTCATATTTTTCACACCGTTTCATGCTCCTCATATTTTTCATAGTTTCATGCTCCTCGTATTTTTCACACCTTTTCATGATCCTCGTATTTTTGAGACCTTTTCATGCTCCTCGTATTTTTGAGACTTTTTCATGCTCTTCATATTTTTCACACCGTTTCATGCTCCTCATATTTTTCATACAGTTACATGCTCCTTATATTTTCACACCTTTATATGCTCCTCATATTTTTCAGATCTTTTCATGCTCTTCGTGTTTTTCACACCTTTTCATGCTCTTCATATTTTCCACACCATTTAATGCTCCTCATATTTTTGACAGCCTTTCATGCACCTCATATATTTCAGACTGTTTCATGCTCCTCATATTTTTCAGACCATTTCATGCTTTTCATATTTTTCACACCATTTCATGTTCCTCATATTTTTCATACAGATTCATGCTCCTCTTATTTTTCACACCTTTACCTGCTACTCATATTTTGACACCTTTTCATGCTCTTCATATTTTTGACACCTTTTCTTGCTCCTCATATTTTTCAGACCTTCTCATGCTCCTCATATTTTTCAGACCTTTTAATGCTCTCGTATTTTTCAGGCCTTTTCATGCTCCTCATATATTTCAGACCTTTGCATACTCCTCATATTTTTCACACCTTTCCATACTCTTCATATTTTTCACACCGTTTCATGCTCCTCATATTTTTCATACAGTTTCATGCTCCTCTTATTTTTCACACCTTTACATGCTCCTCATATTTTTGGGCCTTTTCATGCTCTTAATATTTTTGACACCTTTTGATGCTCCTCATATTTTTGACTCCTTTTCATGCTCTTCATATTTTTCAGACCTCTTCATGCTCGTCCTATTTTTGAGACATTTTCATGCTCCTCCTCTTTTTCAGGCCTTTTCATTTTCCTTGTATTTTTCCGACGTCTTCATGCTCGTCATATGTTTCACACCTTTTCATGCTCCTTGTATTTTTCAGACCTTTTCATGCTCCTCGTATTTTTCACAATTTCAGGCTCTTCATATTTTTCTCACTGTTTTATGCTCCTCATATTTTTGACAGTTTTTCATGCTCCTCATAATTTTCAGACCACTTCATGCTCCTCATATTTTTCAGAACTTTTCATGCTCCTCCTATTTTTCACACCTTTTCATGCTGTTCATATTTTTCACACCGTTTCATACTCTTCATATTTTTCATACTGATTCATGACTCTCTTATTTTTCACACCTTTACATTCTATTCAAATTTTTGACCCCTTTTCATGCTCTTCATATTTTTGACACCTTTTCAAGCTCCTCATATTTTTGACACCTTTCCATGCTCCTTTTATTTTTCAGTCCTTTTCATGCTCCTCCTATTTTTCAGAACTTTCCATGCTCCTCGTATTATTCAGACCTTTTCATGCTCCTCCTATTTTTCAGACCTTTTCATGCTCCTCGTATTTTTCAGACCTTTTCATGCTCCTCCTATTTTTCACACTTTCAGGCTCCTCATATTTTTCTCACTGTTTTATTCTCCTCATATTTTTAACAGTTTTTCATGCTCCTCATATTTTTCAGACCATTTCATGCTCCTCATATTTTTTAGACCGTTTCATGCTCCTCATATTTTTCAGGCCGTTTCATGCTCCTCATATTTTTCACACCTTTTCATGCTGTTCATATTTTTCACACCGTTTCATGCTCCTCATATTTTTCATACTGTTTCATGCTCCTCTTATTTTTCACACCTTTACATTCTATTCAAATTTTTGACCCCTTTTCATGCTCTTCATATTTTTGACACCTTTTCAAGCTCCTCATATTTTTGACACCTTTCCATGCTCCTTTTATTTTTCAGACCTTTTCATGCTCCTCCTATATTTCAGACCTTTCCATGCTCCTCGTATTTTTCAGACCTTTTCATGCTCCTCGTGTTTTTTAGACCATTTCATGCTCCTCGTATTTTTCAGACCTTTGCATACTCCTCATATTTATCACACCTTTTCTTGCTCTTCATATTTTTCACACCATTTCATGCTCCTCATATTTTTCATATAGATTCATGCTCCTCATGTTTTTCACACCTTTACATGCTTCTCATATTTTTGACACCTTTTCATACTCTTCATGTTTTTCAGACTTTTTCATGCTCCTTGTATTTTTCAGACATTTTCATGCTCTTCATATTTTTCACACCGTTTCATGCTCCTCATATTTTTCATAGTTTCATGCTCCTCGTATTTTTCACACCTTTTCATGATCCTCGTATTTTTGAGACCTTTTCATGCTCCTCGTATTTTTGAGACTTTTTCATGCTCTTCATATTTTTCACACCGTTTCATGCTCCTCATATTTTTCATACAGTTACATGCTCCTTATATTTTCACACCTTTATATGCTTCTCATATTTTTCAGAACTTTTCATGCTCTTCGTGTTTTTCACACCTTTTCATGCTCTTCATATTTTCCACACCATTTAATGCTCCTCATATTTTTGACAGCCTTTCATGCACCTCATATATTTCAGACTGTTTCATGCTCCTCATATTTTTCAGACCATTTCATGCTTTTCATATTTTTCACACCGTTTCATGTTCCTCATATTTTTCATACAGATTCTTGCTCCTCTTATTTTTCACACCTTTACCTGCTACTCATATTTTGACACCTTTTCATGCTCTTCATATTTTTGACACCTTTTCTTGCTCCTCATATTTTTCAGACCTTCTCATGCTCCTCATATTTTTCAGACCTTTTAATGCTCTCGTATTTTCAGACCTTTTCATGCTCCTCATATATTTCAGACCTTTGCATACTCCTCATATTTTTCACACCTTTCCATACTCTTCATATTTTTCACACCGTTTCATGCTCCTCATATTTTTCATACAGTTTCATGCTCCTCTTATTTTTCACACCTTTTGATGCTCCTCATATTTTTGACTCCTTTTCATGCTCTTCATATTTTTCAGACCTTTTCATGCTCGTCCTATTTTTGAGACATTTTCATGCTCCTCCTCTTTTTCAGGCCTTTTCATTTTCCTTGTATTTTTCAGACGTCTTCATGCTCGTCATATGTTTCACACCTTTTCATGCTCCTTGTATTTTTCAGACCTTTTCATGCTCCTCGTATTTTTCACAATTTCACGCTCTTCATATTTTTCTCACTGTTTTATGCTCCTCATATTTTTGACAGTTTTTCATGCTCCTCATATTTTTCAGACCACTTCATGCTCCTCATATTTTTCAGAACTTTTCATGCTCCTCCTATTTTTCACACCTTTTCATGCTCTTCATATTTTTCACACCGTTTCATGCTCCTCATATTTTTCATACTGATTCATGACTCTCTTATTTTTCACACCTTTACATTCTATTCAAATTTTTGACCCCTTTTCATGCTCTTCATATTTTTGACACCTTTTCAAGCTCCTCATATTTTTGACACCTTTCCATGCTCCTTTTATTTTTCAGACCTTTTCATGCTCCTCCGATTTTTCAGAACTTTCCATGCTCCTCGTATTATTCAGACCTTTTCATGCTCCTCCTATTTTTCAGACCTTTTCTTGCTCCTCGTATTTTTCAGACCTTTTCATGCTCCTCGTATTTTTCACACTTTTCAGGCTCCTCATATTTTTCTCACTGTTTGATTCTCCTCATATTTTTAACAGTTTTTCATGCTCCTCATATTTTTCAGACCGTTTCATGCTCCTCATATTTTTCAGGCCGTTTCATGCTCCTCATATTTTTCACACCTTTTCATGCTGTTCATATTTTTCAGACCTTTTGATGCTCCTCATATTTTTCACACCTTCTCATGCTCCTCATATTTTTCAGATGTTTTAATGCTCTCGTATTTTTCAGACCTTTTCATGTGCTCGTGTTTTTTAGACCATTTCATGTTCCTCGTATTTTTCAGACCTTTGCATACTCCTCATATTTATCACACCTTTTCTTGCTGTTCATATTTTTCACACCATTTCATGCTCCGCCTATTTTTCATACAGATTCATGCTCCTCATATTTCTCACACCTTTACATGTTTCTCATATTTTTGACACCTTTTCATACTCTTCATATTTTTCAGACCTTTTCATGCTCCTTGTATTTTTCAGACATTTTCATGCTCTTCATATTTTTCACACCATTTCATGCTCCTCATATTTTTCATACAGTTTCATGCTCCTCATATTTTCACACCTTTTGATGCTCCTCATATTTTTCACACCTTTTCATGCTCTTCATATTTTTCACAGTTTTAATGCTCTTCGTATTTTTCACAACTTTTCTTGCTCTTCGTGTTTTTCACACCTTCTCATGATCTTCGTATTTTTCACACCTTTTCATGATCTTCTTATTTCTCAGACCTTTTCATGCTCTTGATATTTTTCTCAGGTTTTCATGCTCTTCGTATTTTTCACACTGTCTCACGCTCCTCATATTTTTGGCAGCTTTTCATGCTCCTCATATTTTTCAGATCGTTTCATGCTCCTCATATTTTTGAGAACGTTTCATGTTCCTCATATTTTTCACACCTTTTAATGCTCCTCATATTTTTCACACCTTTCCATGCTCCTTTTATTTTTCACACTTTTCATGCTCTTCATTTTTTTCACACCATTTAATGCTCCTCATATTTTTGACACCTTTTCATACTCTTCATATTTTTCAGACCTTTTCATGCTCCTTGTATTTTTCAGACATTTTCATGCTCTTCATATTTTTCACACCGTTTCATGCTCCTCATATTTTTCATGCAGTTTCATGCTCCTCGTATTTTTTAGACTGTTTCATCATCCTCGTATTTTTGAGACCTTTTCATGCTCCTCGTATTTTTTGAAACTTTTCCTGCCCTTGTCTTCTTTCAGACCTTTTCATGCTCCTACGTATTTTTTCAGACATTTTTTCCATGGATCCCCGTGTTTTTGAGAACCCTTTTCATGCTCCTTGTTATTTTTGAGACTTTTTATAGCTCTTGATATTTTTCACATTCAACTGGTTATACCGTTTATGCTCTCATATTTTCATACAGTTTCATGCACTCGTATTTTTTATACTGTTTCATCATCCTCGTATTTTTGAGACCTTTTAATGCCTCTCGTATTTTTGAGACCTTTTCCTGCCCCTTGTCTTTTTCAGACCTTTTCATGCTCCTCGTATTTTTCAGACATTTTCATGGTCCTCGTATTTTTGAGACCTTTTCATGCTCCTTGTATTTTTGAGACTTTTTCATGCTCTTGATATTTTTCACACCGTTTCATGCTCCTCATATTTTTCATACAGTTTCATGCTCCTCATATTTTCACACCTTTCTATGCTCCTCATATTTTTCACACCTTTTCATGCTCTTCATGTTTTTCACACTTTTTCAGGCTCTTCGTATTTTTCACACCTTTTCATGATCTTCGTATATTTCAAACCTTTTCATGCTCTTCTTATTTTTCAGACCTTTTCATGCTCTTGATATTTTTCTCAGGTTTTCATGCTCTTCGTATTTTTCACACTGTTTCACGCTCCTCATCTTTTTGGCAGCTGTTCATGCTCCTCATATTTTTCAGATCGTTTCATGCTCCTCATATTTTTGAGACCTTTTCATGCTCCTCATATATTTCACACCTTTGCATGCTCTTCATATTTTTCAGATCTTTTCATGCTCCTCCTATTTTTGTGACCGTTTCTTGCTCCTCATATTTTTCACACCATTTCATGCTCCGCATATTTTTCCTACAGATTCATGCTCCTCATATTTTTCACACCTTTACATGCTTCTCATTTTTTTAACTCCTTTTCGTTCTCTTCATATTTTTCACACCTTTTCATGCTCCTCATATATTTGAGACCTTTTCATGCTCCTCGTATATTTCAGACATTTTCATGCTCTTCATATTTTTCACACCGTTCATGCTCCTGATATTTTTCAAACAGTTTCATGCTCCTCGTATTTTTAAGACGTTTTCATGCTCCTCCTATTTTTCAGACCTTTCCATGCTCCTCGTATTTTTCAGACCTTTTCATGCTCCTCCTATTTTTCAGACCTTTTCATGCTCCTCGTATTTTTCAGAGCTTTTCATGCTCCTCCTATTTTGCAGGCCTTTTCATGCTCCTCCTATTTTTCAGACCTTTTCATGCTCCTCCTATTTTTCAGACATTTTCATGCTCCACATGTTTTTCAGGCCTTTCATGCTCCTCGTTTTTTTCACTCCTTTTCATGCTCCTCGTATTTTTCACACCTTTTCATGTTCTTCATATTTTTCAGAACTTTTCATGCTCTTCATGTTTTTCACACCTTTTCATGCTCTTCATTTTTTTCACACCATTTAATTCTCCTCATATTTTTGACAGCTTTTCATGCTCCTCATATATTTCAGACCGTTTCATGCTCCTCATATTTTTCAGACCATTTCATGCTTTTCATATTTTTCACACCGTTTCATGTTCCTCATATTTTTCATACAGATTCATGCTCCTCTTATTTTTCACACCTTTACCTGCTACTTATATTTTGACACGTTTTCATGCTCTTCATATTTTTGACACCATTTCCTGCTCCTCGTATTTTTCAGACCTTCTCATGCTCCTCATATTTTTCAGACCTGTTAAAGCTCTCGTATTTTTCAGACCTTTTCATGCTCCTCGTGTTTTTTAGACCATTTCATGCTGCTCGTATTTTTCAGACCTTTGCATACTCCTCATATTTATCACACCTTTTCTTGCTCTTCATATTTTTCACACCATTTCATGCTCCACATATTTTTCATATAGATTCATGCTCCTCATGTTTTTCACACCTTTACATGCTTCTCATATTTTTGACACCTTTTCATACTCTTCATGTTTTTCATACTTTTTCATGCTCCTTGTATTTTTCAGACATTTTCATGCTCTTCATATTTTTCACACCGTTTCATGCTCCTCATATTTTTCATAGTTTCATGCTCCTCGTATTTTTCACACCTTTTCATGATCCTCGTATTTTTGAGACCTTTTCATGCTCCTCGTATTTTTGAGACTTTTTCATGCTCTTCATATTTTTCACACCGTTTCATGCTCCTCATATTTTTCATACAGTTACATGCTCCTTATATTTTCACACCTTTATATGCTCCTCATATTTTTCAGATCTTTTCATGCTCTTCGTGTTTTTCACACCTTTTCATGCTCTTCATATTTTCCACACCATTTAATGCTCCTCATATTTTTGACAGCCTTTCATGCACCTCATATATTTCAGACTGTTTCATGCTCCTCATATTTTTCAGACCATTTCATGCTTTTCATATTTTTCACACCGTTTCATGTTCCTCATATTTTTTCAGACATTTCATTTCTCTCATATTTTTCACACGTTTCACTGCTCCTCATATTTTCATACAGTTTCATTGCTCCTACGTATTTTTCAGACCTTTCATGATCCTCATATTTTTGAGACCTTTTCATGCTCCTGTATTTTTTGAGGACTTTTCTTGGCCCCCTCGTCTTTTTCAGACCTTTTCATGCTTCTCGTATTTTTCAGACATTTTCATGCTCCTCGTATTTTTGAGACCTTTTCATGCTCCTCGTATTTTTGAGACGTTATCATGCTCTTCATATTTTTCACACCGTTTCATGCTCCTCATATTTTTCATACAGGTTAATGCTCCTCATATTTTCACACCTTTATATGCTCCTCATATTTTTCACACCTTTTCATGCTCTTCGTATTTTTCACAGTTTTCATGCTCTTCGTATTTTTCACAACTTTTCATGCTCTTCGTGTTTTTCACACCTTTTCAGGCTCTTCGTATTTTTCACACCTTTTCATGATCTTCATATATTTCACACCTTTTCATGCTCTTCTTATTTTTTAGACCCTTTCATGCTCTTGATATTTTTCTCAGGTTTTCATGCTCTTCGTATTTTTCACACTGTTTCACCCTCCTCATATTTTTGGCAGCTTTTCATGCTCCTCATATTTTTCAGATCGTTTCATGCTCCTCATATTTTTGAGACCATTTCTTGCTCCTCATATTTTTCACACCTTTTCATGTTCCTCATATTTTTCACACCATTGCATGCTCTTCATATTTTTCAGATCCTTTCATGCTCCTCCTATTTTTCAGGCCTTTTCATGCTCCTCATATTTTTCAGACATTTTCATGCTCCTCCTGTATTTCAGGCCTTTTCATGCTCCTCGTATTTTTCACACCTTTTCATGCTCCTCGTATGTTTCACACCTTTTCATGCTGTTCATATTTTTCAGACCTTTTGATGCTCCTCATATTTTTCACACCTTCTCATGCTCCTCATATTTTTCAGATGTTTTAATGCTCTCGTATTTTTCAGACCTTTTCATGTGCTCGTGTTTTTTAGACCATTTCATACTCCTTGTATTTTTCAGACCTTTTCATGCTCCTCGTATTTTTCAGACCTTTGCATACTCCTCATATTTTTCACACCTTTTCTTGCTGTTCATATTTTTCACACCATTTCATGCTCCGCCTATTTTTCATACAGATTCATGCCCCTCATATTTCTCACACCTTTACATGTTTCTCATATTTTTGACACCTTTTCATACTCTTCATATTTTTAAGACCTTTTCATGCTCCTTGTATTTTTCAGACATTTTCATTCTCTTCATATTTTTCACACCATTTCATGCTCCTCATATTTTTCATACAGTTTCATGCTCCTCATATTTTCACACCTTTTGATGCTCCTCATATTTTTCACACCTTTTCATGCTCTTCATATTTTTCACAGTTTTAATGCTCTTTGTATTTTTTACAACTTTTCATGCTCTTCGTGTTTTTCACACCTTCTCATGATCTTCGTATTTTTCACACCTTTTCATGATCTTCTTATTTCTCAGACCTTTTCATGCTCTTGATATTTTTCTCAGGTTTTCATGCTCTTCGTATTTTTCACACTGTTTCACGCTCCTCACATTTTTGGCAGCTTTTCATGCTCCTCATATTTTTCAGATCGTTTCATGCTCCTCATATTTTTGAGAACGTTTCATGTTCCTCATATTTTTCACACCTTTTAATGCTCCTCATATTTTTCACACCTTTCCATGCTCCTTTTATTTTTCACACCTTTTCATGCTCTTCATTTTTTTCACACCATTTAATGCTCCGCATATTTTTGACACCTTTTCATACTCTTCATATTTTTCAGACCTTTTCATGCTCCTTGTATTTTTCAGACATTTTCATGCTCTTCATATTTTTCACACCGTTTCATGCTCCTCATATTTTTCATACAGTTTCATGCTCCTCGTATTTTTTAGACTGTTTCATCATCCTCGTATTTTTGAGACCTTTTAATGCCTCTCGTATTTTTGAGAACTTTTCCTGCCCCTTGTCTTTTTCAGACCTTTTCATGCTCCTCGTATTTTTCAGACATTTTCATGGTCCTCGTATTTTTGAGACCTTTTCATGCTCCTTGTATTTTTGAGACTTTTTCATGCTCTTGATATTTTTCACACCGTTTCATGCTCCTCATATTTTTCATACAGTTTCATGCTCCTCGTATTTTTTAGACTGTTTCATCCTCCTCGTATTTTTGAGACCTTTTCATGCTCCTCGTATTTTTGAGAACTTTTCCTGCCCCTCGTCTTTTTCAGACCTTTTCATGCTCCTCGTATTTTTCAGACATTTTCATGCTCCTCGTATTTTTGAGACCTTTTCATGCTCCTTGTATTTTTGAGACTTTTTCATGCTCTTGATATTTTTCACACCATTTCATGCTCCTCATATTTTTCATACAGTTTCATGCTCCTCATATTTTCACACCTTTCTATGCTCCTCATATTTTTCACACCTTTTCATGCTCTTCGTGTTTTTCACACCTTTTCATGCTCTTCGTATTTTTCACACCTTTTCATGATCTTCGTATATTTCAAACCTTTTCATGCTCTTCTTATTTTTCAGACCTTTTCATGCTCTTGATATTTTTCTCAGGTTTTCATGCTCTTCGTATTTTTCACACTGTTTCACGCTCCTCATATTTTTGGCAGCTGTTCATGCTCCTCATATTTTTCCGATCGTTTCATGCTCCTCATATTTTTGAGACCTTTTCATGCTCCTCATATATTTCACACCTTTGCATGCTCTTCATATTTTTCAGATCTTTTCATGCTCCTCATATTTTTGTGACCGTTTCTTGCTCCTCATATTTTTCACACCATTTCATGCTCTGCATATTTTTCCTACAGATTCATGCTCCTCATATTTTTCACACCTTTACATGCTTCTCATTTTTTTAACTCCTTTTCGTACTCTTCATATTTTTCACACCTTTTCATGCTCCTCATATATTTTTCACACCTTTCATGCTCTTCATTTTTTTCACCCCATTTAATACTCCTCATATTTTTGACAGCTTTTCATACTCCTCATATATTTCAGACCGTTTCATGCTCCTCATATTTTTCAGACCATTTCATGCTTTTCATATTTTTCACACCGTTTCATGTTCCTCATATTTTTCATACAGTTTCATGCTCCTCTTATTTTTCACACCTTTACCTGCTACTTATATTTTGACACGTTTTCATGCTCTTCATATTTTTGACACCATTTCCTGCTCCTCGTATTTTTCAGACCTTCTCATGCTCCTCATATCTTTCAGACCTGTTAAAGCTCTCGTATTTTTCAGACCTTTTCATGCTCCTCGTGTTTTTTAGACCATTTCATGCTCCTCGTATTTTTCAGACCTTTGCATACTCCTCATATTTATCACACCTTTTCTTGCTCTTCATATTTTTCACACCATTTCATGCTCCACATATTTTTCATACAGATTCATGCTCCTCATGTTTTTCACACCTTTACATGCTTCTCATATTTTTGACACCTTTTCATACTCTTCATGTTTTTCAGACTTTTTCATGCTCCTTGTATTTTTCAGACATTTTCATGCTCTTCATATTTTTCACCCCGTTTCATGCTCCTCATATTTTTCATAGTTTCATGCTCCTCGTATTTTTCACACCTTTTCATGATCCTCGTATTTTTGAGACCTTTTCATGCTCCTCGTATTTTTGAGACTTTTTCATGCTCTTCATATTTTTCACACCGTTTCATGCTCCTCATATTTTTCATACAGTTACATGCTCCTCATATTTTCACACCTTTATATGCTCCTCATATTTTTCAGAACTTTTCATGCTTCGTGTTTTTCACACCTTTTCATGCTCTTCATATTTTCCACACCATTTAATGCTCCTCATATTTTTGACAGCCTTTCATGCAAAATATGAAGAGCATGAAAAGGTGTGAAAAACACGAAGAGCATGAAAAGATCTGAAAAATATGAGGAGCATATAAAGGTGTGAAAATATAAGGAGCATGTAACTGTATGAAAAATATGAGGAGCATGAAACGGTGTGAAAAATATGAAGAGCATGAAAAAGTCTCAAAAATACGAGGAGCATGAAAAGGTCTCAAAAATACGAGGATCATGAAAAGGTGTGAAAAATACGAGGAGCATGAAACTATGAAAAATATGAGGAGCATGAAACGGTGTGAAAAATATGAAGAGCATGAAAATGTCTGAAAAATACAAGGAGCATGAAAAGGTCTGAAAAATATGAAGAGTATGAAAAAGTGTCAAAAATATGAGAAGCATGTAAAGGTGTGAGAAATATGAGGAGCATGATTCTATATGAAAAATATGCGGAGCATGAAATGGTGTGAAAAATATGAAGAGCAAGAAAAGGTGTGATAAATATGAGGAGTATGCAAAGGTCTGAAAAATACGAGGAGCATGAAATGGTCTAAAAAACACGAGGAGCATGAAAAGGTCTGAAAAATACGAGAGCTTTAACAGGTCTGAAAGATATGAGGAGCATGAGAAGGTCTGAAAAATACGAGGAGCAGGAAATGGTGTCAAAAATATGAAGAGCATGAAAACGTGTCAAAATATAAGTAGCAGGTAAAGGTGTGAAAAATAAGAGGAGCATGAATCTGTATGAAAAATATGAGGAACATGAAATGGTGTGAAAAATATGAAAAGCATGAAATGGTCTGAAAAATATGAGGAGCATGAAACGGTCTGAAATATATGAGGAGTATGAAAAGCTGTCAAAAATATGAGGAGTATTAAATGGTGTGAAAAAAATGAAGAGCATGAAAGGTGTGAAAAATATGCAGAGCATGAAAAGGTGTGGAAAATATGAAGAGCATGAAAAGTTCTGAAAAATATGAAGAGCATGAAAAGGTGTGAAAAATACGAGGAGCATGAAAAGGTGTGAAAAATATGAGGAGCATGAAAAGGCCAGAAAAACAGGAGAAGCATGAAAATGTCTGAAAATAGGAGGAGCATGAAAAGATCTGAAAAATAGGACTAGCATGAAAAGGCCTGCAAAATAGGAGGAGCATGAAAAGCTCTGAAAAATATGAGGAGCATGAAAAGGTCTGAAAAATAGGAGAAGCATGAAAAGGTCTGAAAAATACGAGGAGCATGGAAAGCTCTGAAAAATAGGAGGAGCATGAAAAGGTCTTAAAAATACGAGGAGCATGAAACTGTTTGAAAAATATCAGGAGCATGAACGGTGTGAAAAATATGAAGAGCATGAAAATGTCTGAAATATACGAGGAGCATGAAAAGGTCGCAAATATATGAGGAGCATGAAAAGGTGTGAAAAATATGAAGAGTACGAAAAGGAGTTAAAAAAATGAGAAGCATGTAAAGGTGTCAAAAATATGAGGAGCATGAATCTGTAGGAAAAATATGCGGAGCATGAAATGGTGTGAAAAATATGAGGAGCAAGAAACGGTCACAAAAATATGAGGAGCATGAAAAGATCTGAAAAATATGAAGAGCATGCAAAGGTGTGAAATATATGAGGAGCATGAAAAGATCTCAAAAATATGAGGAGCATGAAACGATCTGAAAAATATGAGGAGCATGAACAGCTGCCAAAAATATGAGGAGCGTGAAACAGTGTGAAAAATACGAAGAGCATGAAAACCTGAGAAAAATATCAAGAGCATGAAAAGGTTTGAAAAATAAGAAGAGCATGAAAAGGTTTGAAAAATACGAAGATCATGAAAAGGTGTGAAAAATTCGAAGAACCTGAAAAGGTGTGAAAAACACGAAGAGCATGAAAAGGTGTGAAAAATATGAGGAGCATATAAAGGTGTGAAAATATGAGGAGCATGAAACTGTATGAAAAATATGAGGAGCATGAAATGGTGTGAAAAATATGAAGAGCATGAAAATGTCTGAAAAATACAAGGAGCATGAAAAGGTCTGAAAAATATGAAGAGTATGAAAAGGTGTCAAAAATATGCGGAGCATTAAATGGTGTGAAAAAAATGAAGAGCATGAAAAGGTGTGAAAAATAAAAGGAGCATGGAAAGGTGTGAAAAATATGAGGAGCATTAAAAGGTGTGAAAAATATGAGGAACATGAAACGTTCTCAAAAATATTAGGAGCATGAAACGATCTGAAAAATATGAGGAGCATGAAAAGCTGCCAAAAATATGAGGAGCGTGAAACATTGTGAAAAATACGAAGAGCATGAAAACCTGGGAAAAATATCAAGAGCATGAAAAGGTCTGAAAAATAAGAAGATCATGAAAAGGTGTGAAAAATACGAATATCATGAGAAGGTGTGAAAAACACGAAGAGCATGAAAAGTTGTGAAAAATACAAAGAGCATTAAAACTGTGAAAAATATGAAGAGCATGAAAAGGTGTAAAAAATATGAGGAGCATCAAAAGGTGTGAAAATATGAGGAGCATGAAACTGTATGAAAAATATGAGGAGCATGAAATGGTGTGAAAAATATGAAGAGCATGAAAATGTCTGAAAAATACAAGGAGCATGAAAAGGTCTTAAAAATATGAAGAGTATGAAAAGGTGTCAAAAATATGAGAAACATGTAAAGGTGTGAGAAATATGAGGAGCATGAATCTGTATGAAAAATAGGCGGAGCATGAAATGGTGTGAAAAATATGAACAGCAAGAAAAGGTGTGATAAATATGAGGAGTATGCAAATGTCTGAAAAATACGAGGAGCATGAAAAGGTCTGAAAAATACAAGGAGTATGAAATGGTCTAAAAAACACGAGCACATGAAAAGGTCTGAAAAATATGAGAGCATTAAAACATCTGAAAAATATGAGGAGCATGAGAAGGTGTGAAAAATATGAGGAGCATCAAAAGGTCTGAAAAATATGAAGAGCATGAAAAGGTGTGAAACATACGAGGAGCATGAAAAGGTGTGAAAAATACGAGGAGCATGAAAAGGCGTGAAATACAGGAGGAGCATGAAAATGTCTGAAAAATATGAGGAGCATGAAAAGGCGTGAAAAATAGGAGGAGCATGAAAGGATCTGAAAAATATGAAGAGCATGCAATGGTGTGAAAAATATGAGGAACATTAAAAGGTGTGAAAAATATGAGGAGCAAGAAATGGTCTCAAAAATATGAGGAGCATGAAACGATCTGAAAAACATGAGGAGCATGAAAAGCTGCCAAAAATATGAGGAGGGTGAAACAGTGTGAAAAATACGAAGAGCATGAAAACCTGAGAAAAATATCAAGAGCATGAAAGGGTCTGAAAAATAAGAAGAGCATGAAAAGGTGTGAAATATATGAAGATCATGAAAAGGTGTGAAAAATACGAAGAGCCTGAAAAGGTGTGAAAAACACGAAGAGCATGAAAAGTTGTGAAAAATACGAAGAGCATGAAAACTGTGAAAAATACGAAGAGCATGAAAAGGTGTGAAAAATATGAGGAGCATATAAAGGTGTGAACATATGAGGAGCATGAAACTGTATGAAAAATATGAGGAGCATGAACATTTAACGCTCCTCATACTTTTCACAGCTTTTCGTGCTCCTCATATATTTCAGACCGTTTCATGCTCCTCATATTTTTCAGACCATTTCATGCTTTTCATATTTTTCACAGCGTTTCATGTTCCTCATATTTTTCATACAGATTCATGCTCCTGTTATTTTTCACACCTTTACGTGCTACTCATATTTTGACACCTTTTTATGCTCTTCATATTTTTGACACCTTTTAATGCTCTTCGTGTTTTTCACACCTTTTCATGATCTTCGAATTTTTCAAACCTTTTCTTGCTCTTCTTATTTTTCAGACCTTTTCAGGTTCTGGATATTTTTCTCAGGTTTTCATGCTCTTCGTATATTTCACATGTTTCACGCTCCTCATATTTTTGGCAGCTGTTCACGCTCCTCATATTTTTCAGATCGTTTCATGCTCCTCATATTTGTGAGACCGTGTCATGCTCCTCATATTTTTCACACCTTTTAATGCTCCTCATATTTTTCACAACTTTGCATGCTCTTCATATTTTTCAGATCGTTTCATGCTCCTCATATTATTGAGACCGTTTCTTGCTCCTCATATTTTTCACACCTTTTAATGCTCCTCATATTTTTGACACCTTTTCAGGCTCTTCATATTTTTGACACCTTTACATGTTACTCATATTTTTGACACTTTTTCATGCTCTTCATATTTTTCACACCAATTCATGCTCCGCATTTTTTTCATACAGATTCATGCTCCTCATATTTTTCACACCTTTACATGCTTCTCATTTTTTTGACTCCTTTTCATACTCTTCATATTTTTCTAACCATTTCATGCTCCTCATATTTTTGCGACCTTTTCATTCTCCTCGTATATTTCAGACATTTTCATGCTCTTCATATTTTTCACACCGTTTCATGCTCCTCATATTTTTCCTACAGTTTGATTCTCCTCGTATTTTAGGAACCTTTTCATGCTCCTCCTATGTTTCAGAACTTTCCATGCTCCTCGTATTATTCAGACCTTTCATGCCTCTCCTATTTTAGACCTTCATGCTCCTCGTATTTTCAGACCTTTTCATGTCCTCCTATTTTTCCACACTTTTTCAGGGCTCCTCATATTTTTTCTCCACTGTTTATTCTCCTCTATTTTTTAACAGTTTTTCATGCTCCTCATATTTTTCAGACCATTTCATGCTCCTCATATTTTTTAGACCGTTTCATGCTCCTCATATTTTTCAGGCCGTTTCATGCTCCTCATATTTTTCACACCTTTTCATGCTGTTCATATTTTTCACACCGTTTCATGCTCCTCATATTTTTCATACTGTTTCATGCTCCTCTTATTTTTCACACCTTTACATTCTATTCAAATTTTTGACCCCTTTTCATGCTCTTCATATTTTTGACACCTTTTCAAGCTCCTCATATTTTTGACACCTTTCCATGCTCCTTTTATTTTTCAGACCTTTTCATGCTCCTCCTATATTTCATACCTTTCCATGCTCCTCGTATTTTTCAGACATTTTCATGCTCCTCGTATTTTTGAGACCTTTTCATGCTCCTTGTATTTTTGAGACTTTTTCATGCTCTTGATATTTTTCACACCGTTTCATGCTCCTCATATTTTTCATACAGTTTCATGCTCCTCATATTTTCACACCTTTATATGCTCCTCATATTTTTCACACCTTTTCATGCTCTTCGTGTTTTTCACACCTTTTCAGGCTCTTCGTATTTTTCACACCTTTTCATGATCTTCGTATATTTCAAACCTTTTCATGCTCTTCTTATTTTTCAGACCTTTTCATGCTCTTGATATTTTTCTCAGGTTTTCATGCTCTTCGTATTTTTCACACTGTTTCACGCTCCTCATATTTTTGGCAGCTGTTCATGCTCCTCATATTTTTCAGATCATTTCATGCTCCTCATATTTTTGAGACCTTTTCATGCTCCTCATATATTTCACACCTTTGAATGCTCTTCATATTTTTCAGATCTTTTCATGCTCCTCATATTTTTGTGACCGTTTCTTGCTCCTCATATTTTTCACACCATTTCATGCTCCGCATATTTTTCCTACAGATTCATGCTCCTCATATTTTTCACACCTTTACATGCTTCTCATTTTTTTAACTCCTTTTCGTACTCTTCATATTTTTCACACCTTTTCATGCTCCTCATATATTTGCGACCTTTTCATGCTCCTCGTATATTTCAGACATTTTCATGCTCTTCATATTTTTCACACCGTTCATGCTCCTGATATTTTTCAAACAGTTTCATGCTCCTCGTATTTTTAAGACCTTTTCATGCTTCTCCTATTTTTCAGACCTTTCCATGCTCCTCGTATTTTTCAGAGCTTTTCATGCTCCTCCTATTTTGCAGGCCTTTTCATGCTCCTCCTATTTTTCAGACCTTTTCATGCTCCTCCTATTTTTCAGACATTTTCATGCTCCTCCTGTTTTTCAGGCCTTTTCATGCTCCTCGTATTTTTCACACCTTTTCAGGCTCCTCGTGTTTTTCACACCTTTTCATGCTCTTCATATTTTCCACACCTTTTCATGCTCTGCATATTTTTCACACCTTTCATGCTCTTCATTTTTTTCAACCATTTAATACCCTTCATATTTTGACAGCTTTTCATCTCCTAATATTCAGACCGTGTCATGCTCCTCAGATTTTTCAGACCATTCATGCTTTCATTATTTTCACACCAGTTTCATGTTCCTCATATTTTTCATACAGATTCATGCCCTCTTATTTTTCACAACCTTACCTGTTCTACTTATAGTTTGACACGTTTTCATGCTTTTCTTCATATTTTTGACACCCATTCCTGCTCCCTCGTATTTTGCAGACCTTCTCATCTCTCATATTTTTCAGAACCTGTTAAAAGCTCTCGTATTTTTTCAGACCTTTTCATGCTCCTCTGTTTTTTAGACATTTCATGGGTCTCGTTATTTATTCAGACCTTTGCATACTCCTCATATTTATCAACACCTTTTCTTGCTCTTTCATATTTTTCACACCCTTTCATGCTCCACATATTTTTCATATAGATTCATGCTCCTCATGTTTTTCACACCTTTACATGCTTCTCATATTTTTGACACCTTTTCATACTCTTCATGTTTTTCAGACTTTTTCATGCTCCTTGTATTTTTCAGACATTTTCATGCTCTTCATATTTTTCACCCCGTTTCATGCTCCTCATATTTTTCATAGTTTCATGCTCCTCGTATTTTTCACACCTTTTCATGATCCTCGTATTTTTGAGACCTTTTCATGCTCCTCGTATTTTTGAGACTTTTTCATGCTCTTCATATTTTTCACACCGTTTCATGCTCCTCATATTTTTCATACAGTTACATGCTCCTTATATTTTCACACCTTTATATGCTTCTCATATTTTTCAGAACTTTTCATGCTCTTCGTGTTTTTCACACCTTTTCATGCTCTTCATATTTTCCACACCATTTAATGCTCCTCATATTTTTGACAGCCTTTCATGCACCTCATATATTTCAGACTGTTTCATGCTCCTCATATTTTTCAGACCATTTCATGCTTTTCATATTTTTCACACCATTTCATGTTCCTCATATTTTTCATACAGATTCATGCTCCTCTTATTTTTCACACCTTTACCTGCTACTCATATTTTGACACCTTTTCATGCTCTTCATATTTTTGACACCTTTTCTTGCTCCTCATATTTTTCAGACCTTCTCATGCTCCTCATATTTTTCAGACCTTTTAATGCTCTCGTATTTTTCAGGCCTTTTCATGCTCCTCATATATTTCAGACCTTTGCATACTCCTCATATTTTTCACACCTTTCCATACTCTTCATATTTTTCACACCGTTTCATGCTCCTCATATTTTTCATACAGTTTCATGCTCCTCTTATTTTTCACACCTTTACATGCTCCTCATATTTTTGGGCCTTTTCATGCTCTTAATATTTTTGACACCTTTTTATGCTCCTCATATTTTTGACTCCTTTTCATGCTCTTCATATTTTTCAGACCTTTTCATGCTCGTCCTATTTTTGAGACATTTTCATGCTCCTCCTCTTTTTCAGGCCTTTTCATTTTCCTTGTATTTTTCAGACGTCTTCATGCTCGTCATATGTTTCACACCTTTTCATGCTCCTTGTATTTTTCAGACCTTTTCATGCTCCTCGTATTTTTCACAATTTCATGCTCTTCATATTTTTCTCACTGTTTTATGCTCCTCATATTTTTGACACTTTTTCATGCTCCTCATATTTTTCAGACCACTTCATGCTCCTCATATTTTTCAGAACTTTTCATGCTCCTCCTATTTTTCACACCTTTTCATGCTGTTCATATTTTTCACACCGTTTCATGCTCCTCATATTTTTCATACTGATTCATGACTCTCTTATTTTTCACACCTTTACATTCTATTCAAATTTTTGACCCCTTTTCATGCTCTTCATATTTTGACACCTTTTCAAGCTCCTCATATTTTTGACTCCTTTTCATGCTCTTTTTATTTTTCAGACCTTTTCATGCTCCTCCTATTTTTCAGAACTTTCCATGCTCCTCGTATTATTCAGACCTTTTCATGCTCCTCCTATTTTTCAGACCTTTTCATGCTCCTCGTATTTTTCAGACCTTTTCATGCTCCTCCTATTTTTCACACTTTTTAGGCTCCTCATATTTTTCTCACTGTTTTATTCTCCTCATATTTTTAACAGTTTTTCATGCTCCTCATATTTTTCAGACCATTTCATGCTCCTCATATTTTTCAGACCGTTTCATGCTCCTCATATTTTTCAGACCGTTTCATGCTCCTCATATTTTTCACACCTTTTCATGCTGTTTGTATTTTTCACACCGTTTCATGCTCCTCATATTTTTCATACTGATTCATGCTCCTGTTATTTTTCTCACCTTTACATTCTATTCATATTTTTGACCCCTTTTCATGCTCTTCATATTTTTGACACCTTTTCAAGCTCCTCATATTTTTCACACCTTTCCATGCTCCTTTTATTTTTCAGACCTTTTCATGCTCCTCCTATATTTCAGACCTTTCCATGCTCCTCGTATTTTTCAGACCTTTTCATGCTCCTCCTATTTTTCAGACATTTTCAGGCTCCTCGTATTTTTCAGAGCTTTTCATGCTCCTCCTATTTTGCAGGCCTTTTCATGCTCCTCCTATTTTTCAGATATTTTCATGCTCCTCCTTTTTTTGAGGCCTTTTCATGCTCCTCGTATTTTTCACACCTTTTCATGCTCCTCGTATTTTTCACACCTTTTCATGCTCTTCACATTTTTCAGAATTTTTCATGCTCTTCGTGTTTTTCACACCTTTCATGCTCTTCATATTTTCCACACCTTTTAATGCTCTGCATGTTTTTCACACCTTTTCATGCTCTTCATTTTTTTCACACCATTTAATGCTCCTCATATTGTTGACAGCTTTTCATACTCTTCATATTTTTCAGACCTTTTCATGCTCCTTGTATTTTTCAGACGTTTTCATGCTCTTCATATTTTTCACACCGTTTCATGCTCCTCATATATTTCATACAGTTTCATGCTCCTCGTATTTTTCAGACCTTTTCATGCTCCTCATATTTTTGAGACCTTTTCATGCTCCCGGTATTTTTGAGACCTTTTCCTGACCCTCGTTTTTTTCAGACCTTTTCATGCTCCTTGTATTTTTCAGACCTTCTCTTGCTCCTCCTATTTTTCAGTCCTTTTAATGCTCTCGTATTTTTCAGACCTTTTCATGCTCCTCGTGTTTTTTAGACCATTTCATGCTCCTCATATTTTGCAAACCTTTGCATACTCATCATATTTATAACAACTTTTCTTGCTCTTCATATTTTTCACACCATTTCATGCTTTGCATATTTTTCTACAGTTTCATGCTCCTCATCTTTTTCCCACCTTTACATGCTTCTCAAATTTTTGACACCTTTTCATACTCTTCATATTTTTCAGACCTTTTCATGCTCCTTGTATTTTTCAGACATTTTCATGCTCTTCATATTTTTCACACCGTTTCATTCTCCTCATATTTTTCATACAGTTTCATGCTCCTCGTATTTTTTAGACCGTTTCATCATCCTCGTATTTTTGCCCCTTGGTCTCCGGCCTCACTGGAGAGGCGTCAAAATTGCCCTGCCAAGCCTCGAGGAGAATCCCGAGTTGTCCCTCGCAACTAGGCAGGAGTCTTGACGTCGCTGAACCAACACGTGTGTGGAAGGGCCATCCCCGTCGTAACTCGAGAATATATCCCAGGTTCCCGCCGCAACTCGAGAAAAACCATGAGACTTCCCCTTCGCCGCGAGATGAGGCCCGATTCCCCTGCACTGCGTGCAGAGCAATTCCTTGTAGCACATCGCACATGAACGGAGCCTTCATTTCCTTGATGGCACTGCAGAGAAACCCCAAGAACACTGTTTCAAGGCTAGAGAGATCCTGAGGTCACTGTAGCAACACGAAAGTGCTTCGTGGACAAAAAATCAACTCAAGATGAGAGGTTAGTCCCTGGCTTCTACTCCAGAGGAATACCACCTTACCACAAGCACCTCAAGAGGCGGCTTCTCTCAGCTCTAGGTATGTGAGATTGACCCTGAGTTTACAGCCTCAAGTGGAATGGTCACCGCGAAGCCCTGACTCGAAATAAGGCCGGATATCCCAGCAGTGACTTGAATGCAGGGTCGTCTTGCAACTCCCAAGACAAAAGGATGTCTGAATCCCCTGTGGAGAACCCAAAGAAAGACCTAGTTCCCGACCTCACCGCGACCGGAGGCCTCACATCCTTTGAAAACTCCAGAGGTACGCGGAGATCAGTGCCTCCAAAGGAGACGATGCCTGACTCCTCGTGAAACTTGATAGGAGTCCCAGGATTCCTGTGGCACGTGGAAAGGGACCCTTGTTCCCCCGCCTCAGCTGGAGAGGCGTACCAATTGCCCTGCCAAGCCTAGAGGAGAATACCGAGTTGTCCCTTGCAACTAGGCAAGAGTCCTGACCTCGCTGAACAAACATGTGTTTGATTCATTTTCATTATTCTCATATTTTTCACACCGTTTCATGCTCCTCATATTTTTCATACAGTTTCATGCTCCTCGTATTTTTCAGACCTTTTCATGCTCCTCATATTTTTCAGACCTTTTCATGCTCCTCGTATTTTTCACACCTTTTCATGCGCTTCGTATTTTTCTCACCTTTTCATGCTCTTCGTATTTTTCACACCTTTTCTTGATCTTCATATTTTTCACACTGTTTCATGCTGCTCATGTTTTTGACACCTTTTCATGCTCCTCATATTTTTCAGACCGTTTCAAGCTCCTCATATATGTCAGACCGTTTCAATCTCCTCATATTTTTTCAGACCGTTTCATGCTCCTCTTATTTTTCTCAGCTTTTCATGCTCCTCATATATTTCACACTTTTCATGCTCCTCATATTTTTCACACCGTTTCATGCTCCTCATATTTTTCATACAGTTTCATGCTCCTCATATTTTTCACACCTTTACATGATCCTCATGTTTTTGACACCTTTTCTTGCTCTTCATATTTTTCACACCCTTTCATGGTGCTCATATTTTTGACACCTTTTCATGCTCTACATATTTTTCCGACCTTTTCATGCTCCTCGTATTTTTCAGACCTTTTCATGCTCCTGGTCTTTTTCAGACCTTTTCATGCTGCTCGTTTTTTTCACACCTTTTCATGCTCCTCGTATTTTTCACACCTTTTCAGGCTCCTCGTATTTTTGACTCTTTTTCATGCTCACATATTTTTCAGACAATTTCAGGCTCCTCATAATTTAGACACCTTTTCATGCTCCTCATATTTTTCCCTCCTTTTTACGCCCTTCGTATTTTTCACAACTTTTCATGCTCTTCATATTTTTCACACCGTTTCTAGCTCCTTATATTTTCCATACCGTTTCATGCCCTCATATTTTTCACACCTTTTCACGCCCCTCATATTTTTTACGCCTAATAAGCTCTTCATATGTTTCACACCGTTTCATGCTCTTCATAATTTCACACCGTTTCCTGCTCCTTATATGTTTGACACCTTTTCATGCTCCTCATATTTTTCAGACCGTTTCATGCTCCTCATATATTTCAGACCGTTTCATGCTCCTCATATTTTTCAGACCGTTTCATGCTCCTCATATTTTTCACACCTTTTCATGCTCCTAATATTTTCAAAACTTTTCATGCTCTTCATATTTTTCACACCGTTTCATGCTCCTCATATTTTTCATACAGTTTCATGCGCCTCATATTTTTCATACCGTTTCAATCTCTGCATATTTTTCACATCTCTTCATGCTCTACATATTTTCCAGACCTTTTCATGCTCCTCGAATTTTTCACAACTTTTCAAGCTCTTCATATTTTTCAGACCTTTTCATGCTCTTGATATTTTTCACACCTATTCATCCACTTCGTGTTTTTCACACCTTTTCATGCTCCTCGTATTTTTCAGACATTTTCATGCTCCTCATATTTTTCAGAGTTTTTCATGCTCCTCGTATTTTTCATACTTTTTCATGCTACCCGTATTTTTTAGACCTTTTGATACTCCTCGTATTTTTCACACCTTTTCATGCTCTTCGTCTTTTTCACACCTTTTCATGATCTTCATATTTTTCACACTGTTTCATGCTGCTCATATTTTTGACACCTTGTCATGCTCTTCATATATTTCAGACCGTTTCATGCTCCTCATATTTTTTCAGACCGTTTCATGCTCCTCATATTTTTTCAGACCGTTTCATGCTCCTCTTATTTTTCTCAGCTTTTCATGCTCCTCATACATTTCACACTTTTCATGCTCCTCATATTTTTCACACCGTTTCATGCTCCTCATATTTTTCATACAGATTCATGCTCCTCATATTTTTCACACCTTTACATGATCCTCATGTTTTTGACACCTTTTCATGTTCTTCATTTTTTTCACACCTTTTCATGCTGCTCATATTTTTAACACCTTTTCAAACTGTACCTATTTTTCAGACCTTTTCAATCTCCTCGTATTTTTCGGACCTTTTCATGCTGCTCGTTTTTTTCACACCTTTTCATGCTCCTCATATTTTTCACACCTTTTCATCCTCCTCATATTTTTGACACCTTTTCATGCTCTTCATATTTTTCATATCTTTTTATTCTCCTCATATTTTTGACAGCTTTTCATGCTCTTCATATTTTTCACACCATTTCATGCTCCTCATATTTTTCATACTGATTCATGCTCCTCTTATTTTTCACACCTTTACATTCTATTCATATTTTTGACCCCTTTTCATGTCCTTCATATATTTTGACACCTTTTTATGCGGCTTTTATTTTTCAGACCTTTTCATGCTCCTCGTATTTTTCAGACCTTTTCATCCTCCTCGTATGTTTCTGGCCTTTTCATGCTCCTCGTATGTTTCTGGCCTTTTCATGCTCCTCATAATTTAATACCGTTTCATGCTCCTCATATTTCTCACACCATTTATTGCCCCTCATATTTTTTACACCTTTTGTAGCTCTTCATATTTTTCAAACCATTTCATGTTCCTCATATTTTCCAGACCGTTTCATGCTCCTCATATTTTTCACACCTTACATGCTCCACATAGTTCTGACACCTTTTCATGCTCTTCATACTAATCACACCTTTTGATGCTCCTCATAATTTTGACACCTTTTCATGCTCTTCTTATTTTTCAGACCTTTTCATGCTCCTCGTATTTTTCACACCTTGTCATGCTCCTGGTATTTTTCAAACCTTTTCATGCTCCTCGTATTTTTTCATAACCGTTTCATGCTCCTCATATTTTTCACACCATTTCATTCTCTTCATATTTTCACACCATTTCATGCTCCTCATATTTTCCAGACCGTTTCATGCTCCTCATAATTTTCATACAGTTTCATGCTCCTCATATTTTCACACCTTTTTTATGCTCTGGTATTTTTCAGACCTTTTCATGCTCCTCGTGTTTTTTAGACCATTTCATACTCCTTGTATTTTTCAGACCTTTTCATGCTCCTCGTGTTTTTCAGACCTTTGCATACTCCTCATATTTATCAAACCTTTTCTTGCTCTTCATATTTTCCACACCTTTTCATGCTCTGCATATTTTTCACACTTTTTCATGCTCTTCCTTTTTTTCACACCATTTAATTCTCCTCATATTTTTGACAGCTTTTCATGCACCTCATATTTCAGACCATTTCATGCTCCTCATATTTTTCAGACCATTTCATGCTTTTCATATTTTTCACACCGTTCCATGTTCCTCATAATTTTCATACAGATTCATACTCCTCTTATTTTTCACACCTTTACATGCTACTCATATTTTGACACGTTTTCATGCTCTTCATATTCTTGACACCTTTTCATGCTCCTCGTATTTTTCAGGCCTTCTCATGCTCCTCATATTTTTCAGACCTTTTAATGCTCTCGTATTTTTCAGACATTTTCATGCTCCTCGTATTTTTCAGGCCTTCTCATGCTCCTCATATTTTTCAGACCTTTCAATGCTCTCGTATATTTCAGACTTTTATATGCTGCTCGTATTTTTCAGACCTTTGCATACTCCTCATATTTTTCACACCTTTTCATGCTCTTCATATTTTTCACACCGTTTCATGCTCCTCATATTTTTCACACCTTTACATGCTCCTCATATTTTTCACACCTTTTCATGCTCTTCATATTTTTCACACCGTTTCATGCTCCTCATATTTTCACACCTTTATATGCTCCTCATATTTTTCACACCTTTTCATGCTCTTCGTATTTTTCACAGTTTTCATGCTCTTCGTATTTTTCACAACTTTTCATGCTCTTCATGTTTTTCACACCTTTTCAGGCTCTTCGTATTTTTCACACCTTTTCATGATCTTTGTATTTTTCACACCTTTTCATGCTCTTCTTATTTTTCAGACCTTTTCATGCTCTTGATATTTTTCTCAGGTTTTCATGCTCTTGGTATTTTTCACACTGTTTCACCCTCCTCATATTTTTGGCAGCTTTTCATGCTCCTCATATTTTTCAGATCGTTTCATGCTCCTCATATTTTTGAGACCGTTTCATGCTCCTCATATTTTTCACACCTTTTAATGCTCCTCATATTTTTCACACCTTTGCATGTTCTTCATATTTTTCAGATCGTTTCATGCTCCTCATATTTTTGGGACCGTTTCATGCTCCTCATATTTTTCACACCTTTTTATGCTCCTCATATTTTTGACACCTTTTCATGCTCTTCATGTTTTTGACACCTTTACGTGCTACTCATATTTTTGACACTTTTTCATGCTCTTCATATTTTTCACACCATTTCTTGCTCCGCATATTTCTCATACAGATTCATGCTCCTCATATTTTTCACACCTTTACATGCTTCTCATATTTTTGACTCCTTTTCATACTCTTCATATTTTTCAGACCTTTTCATGCTCCTCCTATTTTTCAGAACTTTCCATGCTCCTCGTATTATTCAGACCTTTTCATGCTCCTCCTATTTTTCAGACCTTTTCATGCTCCTCGTATTTTTCAGACCTTTTCATGCTCCTCCTATTTTTCACACTTTCAGGCTCCTCATATTTTTCTCACTGTTTTATTCTCCTCATATTTTTAACAGTTTTTCATGCTCCTCATATTTTTCAGACCATTTCATGCTCCTCATATTTTTTAGACCGTTTCATGCTCCTCATATTTTTCAGGCCGTTTCATGCTCCTCATATTTTTCACACCTTTTCATGCTGTTCATATTTTTCACACCGTTTCATGCTCCTCATATTTTTCATACTGATTCATGCTCCTCTTATTTTTCACCCCTTTACATTCTATTCAAATTTTTGACCCCTTTTCATGCTCTTCATATTTTTGACACCTTTTCAAGCTCCTCATATTTTTGACACCTTTCCATGCTCCTTTTATTTTTCAGACCTTTTCATGCTCCTTGCATTTTTCACACCTTTTCATGCTCCTCGTATTTTTCATGCTTTTTCATGATTCACGTATTTTTCACAACTTTTCATGCTCCTCGTAGTTTTCACACATTTGCAGGCTCGTCGTATTTTTCACACCTTTTCGGGCTCTTCTTATTTTTCAAACCTTTTCATGCTCCTCGTATTTTTAAGACATTTTCATGCTCCGTTTATTTATCACAACTTTTCATGAAACTTGGTAGGAAATCCATGATTCTGTGGCACGTGGAAACGGACCCTTGGTCTCCCGCCTCAGTTGGAGATGCGTCCCAATTGCCCTGCCAAGCCTCGAGGAGAATCCCGAGTTGTCCCTCGCAACTAGGCAGGAGTCCTGACGTCGCTGAACAAACACGTGTGTGGAAGGGCCATTCCTGTTGTACCTCAAGAATATATCCCAGGATCCTGCCGCAACTCGAGAAAAACCATGAGACTTCCCCCTTGCCGCGACATGAGGCCCGATTCCCGTGCACTGGGTTCAGAGAAATTCCGTGTTGCACATCAAACATGAAAGGAGCCTTGATTTCCTTGATGGCACTCCAGAGAAACCCCAAGAACACAGTTTCAAGCCTAGAGGTATCCTGAGGTCACTGTAGCAACATGAAAGAGCACCGTGGACAAAAAATCAACTCGAAATGAGAGGTTAGTCCCTGGCTTCAACTCCAGAGGAATACCACCTTACCACAAGCACGTCAAGAGGAGGCTTGTCTCAGCTCTAGGTATGTGAGAGGGACCCTGAGTCGGCGGCCTCAAGTTTAATGGACACCGCGATGACCTGACTCGAAATAAGGCCGGACATTCCTGCACTGGCTTGAATGCAGGCTCGTCTTGCATCTCTGAAGACCTAAGGATGTCTGAATCCCCTGTGGAGACCACAGAGAAAGACCTAGTTCCCCACCTCATCGCGACCGGAGGCCTCACATATTTGGAAACTCCAGAGGTATGCGGAGATCAATGCCTCAAAAGGAGACGATGCCTGACTCCTCGTGATACTTGATAGGAGTCCCAGGATTCCTGTGGCACGTGGATAGGGACCCTTGGTCTCCCGCCTCAGCTGGAGAGGCGTCCCAAATGCCTTGCCAATCCTCGAAGAGAATCCCGAGTTGCCCCTTGCAACTAGGCAGGAGTCCTGATGTCGCTGAACAAACACGTGTGTGGAAGGGCCATCCCCGTCGTAACTCGAGAATATACCCCAGGTTCCCACCGCAACTCGAGAGAAACCATGAGACTTCCCCCTCGCCGCGAGATGAGGCCCGATTCCCCTGCACTGCGTGCAGAGCAATTCCGTGTTGCACATAACACATGAAAGGAGACTTGATTTCCTTGATGGCACTCCAGAGAAACCCAAATAACACGGTTTCAAGGCTAGAGGGATCCTGAGGTAACTGTAGCAACATGAAAGAGCTCCGTGGACCAAAAATCAACTCGAGATGAGAGGTTCGTCCCTGGCTTCAACTCCAGATGAATACGACCTTACCACAAGCACCTCAAGAGGAGGCTTCTCTCAGCTCTAGGTATGTGAGAGGGACCCTAAGTTTGCGGCCTCAATTGGAATGGACACCGCGATGCCCTGACTCGAAATACGGCCGGATATCCCTGCAGTGGCTTGAATGCAGGCTCGTCTTGCATCTCCCAAGATGAAAGGATGTCTGAATCCCCTGTGGAGACCACAGAGAAAGACCTAGTTCCCCACCTCATCGCAACCGGAAGCCTCACAGCCTTTGAAAACTCCAGAGGTATGCGGAGATCAATGCCTCAAAAGGAGACGATGCCTGACGCCTCGTGATACTTGATAGGAGACCCAGGATTCCTGTGGCACGCGGAAAGGGACCCTTGGTCTCCCGCCTCAGCTGGAGAGGCGTTCCAATTGCCCTGCCAAGCTTCGAGGAGAATCACGAGTTGTCCCTCGCAACTAGGCAGGAGTCCTGACGTCGCTGAACAAACACGTGTGTGAAAGGGCCATCCCCGTCGTATCTCGAAAATATACCCCAGGTTCCCGCCGCAGCTCGAGAAAAACCATGAGACTTCCCCCTCGCTGCGAGATGAGGCCCGATTCCCCTGCACTGCTTGCAGAGTAATTCCGTGTTGCACATCAACCAAGAAAGGAGCCTTGATTTCCTTGATGGCACTCCAGAGAAAACCCAAGAACACTGTTTCAAGGCTAGAGGGATCCTGAGGTCACTGTAACATCACGAAAGAGCTCCGTGGACCAAAAATCAACTCGAGATGAGAGGTTAGTCCCTGGCTTCGACTCCAGAGGAATACCACCTTACCACAAGCACCTCAAGAGGAGGCTTCTCTCAGCTCTAGGTATGTGAAAGGCACCCTGAGTTTGTGGCATCAAGAGGAATGGACACGGGGATGACCTGATTCGAAATAAGGCCGGATATCCCTGCAGTGACTTGAATGCAGGCTCGTCTTGCATCTCCCAAGACGAAAGGATGTCTGAATTCCCTGTGCAGACAGAGAACAGACCTAGTTCCCCACCTCATCGCGACCGGAGGCCTCACATCCTTTGAAAACTCCAGAGGTACGCGGAGATCAGTGCCTCAAAAGGAGACGATGCCTGACTCCTCGTGAAACTTGATAGGAGTCCCAGGATTCCTTGTGGCACGTGGAAAGGACACTTGGTCTCCCGCCTCAGCTGGAGAGGCGTCCCAATTGCCCTGCCAAGCCTCGAGGAGAATCCCGAGTTGTCCCTCGCAACTAGGCAGGAGTCCTGACGTCGCTGAACAAACACGTGTGTGGAAGGGCCATCCCCGTCGTAACTCGAGAATATACCCCAGGTTCTCGTCGCAACATAGAAAAAACCATGAGACTTCCCCCTCGCCGCGAGATGAGGCCCATTCCCCTGCACTGCGTTCAGAGCAATTCCGTGTTGCACATCACACATGAAAGGAGCCTTGATTTCCTGATGGCACTCCAGAGAAACCCCAAGAACTCTGTTTCAAGGTGAAGGCATCCTGAGGTCACTATAGGAACACGAAAGAGCTCCGTGGACCAAAAATCAACTAGAGATTAGAGGTTAGTCCCTGGCTTCGACTCCAGAGGAATACCACCTTACCACAAGCACCTCAAGAGGAGGCTCTCTCAGCTCTAGGTATGTGAGAGGGACCCTGAGTTTGCGGCCTCATGTGGAATGGACACGGGGATGCCCTGACATGAAATAAGGCCGGATATCCCTGCAGTGGCTTGAATGCAGGCTCGTCTTGCATCTCCCAAGACGAAAGGATGTCTGAATTCCCTGTGGAGATCACAGAGACAGACCTAGTTCCCCACCTCATCGCGACCGGAGGCCTCACATCCTTTGAAAACTCCAGAGTTATGCGGAGATCAATGCCTCAAAAGGAGACGATGCCTGACTCCTTGTGAAACGTGATAGGAGTCCCAAGATTCCTGTGGCACGTGGAAAGGGACCCTTGGTCTCCCGCCTCAGCTGGAGAGGCGTCCCAATTGCCCTGCCAAGCGTCGAGGAGAATCCCGAGTTATCTCTCGCAACTAGGCAGGAGTCCTGACGTCGCTGAACAAACACGTGTATGGAAGGGCCATCCCCATCGGAACTCGAGAATATACCCCAGGTTCCCGCCGCAACTCGAGAAAAATCATGAGGATTCCCCGTCGCCGCGAGATGAGGCGCGATTCCCCTGCACTGCGTGCAGAGCAATTCCTTGTTGCACATCACACATGAAAGGAGCCTTGATTTCCTTGATGGCACTCCAGAGAAACCCCAAGAACACTGTTTCAAGGCTAGAGGGATCCTGAGGTCACTATAGCAACACGAAGAGCTCCGTGGACCAAAAATCAACTCGACATGAGAAGTTAGTCCATGGCTTCGACTTCAGAGGAATACCACCTTACCACAAGCACCTCAAGAGGAGGCTTCTCTCAGCTCTAGGTATGTGAGAGGGACCCTGAGTTTCTGCCTCAAGTGGAATGGACACCGCGATGCCTGACTCGAAATAAGGCCGGATATCCCTGCAGTGACTTGAATGCAGGCTCGTCTTGCATCTCCCAAGACGAAAGGATGTCTGAATCCCCTGTGGAGACCACAGAGAAAGACCTAGTTCCCCAAGTCATCGCGACCGGAGGCCTCACATCCTTTGAAAACTCCAGAGGTACGCGGAGATCAGTGCCTCCAAAGGAGACGATGCCTGACTCCTCGTGAAACTTGATAGGAACCCCAGGATTCCTGTGGCACGTGGAAAGGGACCCTTGGTCTCCCGCCTCAGCTGGAGAGGCGTCCAATTGCCCTGCCAAGCCTCGAGGAGAATCCCGCGTTGTCCCTTTGCAACTAGGCAGGAGTCCTGACGTCGCTGAACAAACACGTGTGTTGATAGGGCCAGTCCCCGTCGTAACTCGAATATACCCCAGGTGTTCTCGTCGCAACGATGTGAGAGAAAAACCATGAGACTTTCCCCCCTCGCCGCGAGATGAGCCCATTCCCCTGCCACTGCGTTCAGAGCAATTCCGTGTTGCACATCACACATGAAAGGAGCCTTGATTTCCTGGATGGCACTCCAGAGAAACCCCAAGAACACTGTTTCAAGGCTGAAGGCATCCTGAGGTCACTATAGGAACACGAAAGAGCTCCGTGGACCAAAAATCAACTAGAGATTAGAGGTTAGTCCCTGGCTTCGACTCCAGAGGAATACCACCTTACCACAAGCACCTCAAGAGGAGGCTCTCTCAGCTCTAGGTATGTGAGAGGGACCCTGAGTTTGCGGCCTCATGTGGAATGGACACGGGGATGCCCTGACATGAAATAAGGCCGGATATCCCTGCAGTGGCTTGAATGCAGGCTCGTCTTGCATCTCCCAAGACGAAAGGATGTCTGAATTCCCTGTGGAGATCACAGAGACAGACCTAGTTCCCCACCTCATCGCGACCGGAGGCCTCACATCCTTTGAAAACTCCAGAGTTATGCGGAGATCAGTGCCTCAAAAGGAGACGATGCCTGACTCCTTGTGAAACTTGATAGGAGTCCCAAGATTCCTGTGGCACGTGGAAAGGGACCCTTGGTCTCCCGCTTCAGCTGGAGAGGCGTCCCAATTACCCTGCCAAGCGTCGAGGAGAATCCCGAGTTATCTCTCGCAACTAGGTAGGAGTCCTGACGTCGCTGAACAAACACGTGTATGGAAGGGCCATCCCCGTCGTAACTCGAGAATATACCCCAGGTTCCCGCCGCAACTCGAGAAAAATCATGAGGATTCCCCGTCGCCGCGAGATGAGGCGCGATTCCCCTGCACTGCGTGCAGAGCAATTCCTTGTTGCACATCACACATGAAAGGAGCCTTGATTTCCTTGATGGCACTCCAGAGAAACCCCAGAGAACACTGTTTCAAGGCTAGAGGGATCCTGAGGTCACTGTAGCAACACGAAAGAGCTCCGTGGACCAAGAATCAACACGAGATGAGAGGTTAGTCCCTGGCTTCGACTCCAGAGGAATACCACCTTACCACAAGCACCTCAAGAGGAGGCTTCTCTCAGCTCTAGGTATGTGAGAGGGAGCCTGAGTTTTCTGCCTCAAGTGGAATGGACACTGCGATGCCCTGACTCGAAATAAGGCTGGATATCCCTGCAGTGACTTGAATGCAGGCTCGTCTTGCATCTCCCAAGACGAAAGGATGTCTGAATCCCCGTGGAGACCACAGAGAAAGACCTAGTTCCCCACCTCATCGCGACCGGAGGCCTCACATCCTTTGAAAACTCCAGAGGTACGCGGAGATCAGTGCCTCCAAGGAGACGATGCTGACTCCTCGTGAAACTTGATAGGAATCCCAGGATTCCTGTGGCACGTGGGAGAGGGACCATTGGTCTTCCGCTCAGCTGGAAGAGGCGTCCCAATTGCCCTGCGGGAAAGCCTCGAGTAGAATCCCGCGTGTGTCCCTTGCAACTAGGCAGGAGTCCTGACGTCGCTGAACCAAACAACGTGTGTGGAAGGGCCATTCCCCGTCGTAACTCGGCAGAATATACCCCAGGTTCCCGCCGCAACTCGAGAAAAACCATGAGACTTCCCCCTCGCCGCGAGATGAGGCCCGATTCCCCTGCACTGCGTGCAGAGCAATTCCGTGTTGCACATCACACATGAAAGGAGCCTTGATTTCCTTGATGGCACTCCAGAGAAACCCCAAGAACACTGTTTCAAGGCTAGAGGGATCCTGAGGTCACTCTGGCAACACGAAAGAGCTTCGTGGACCAGAAAGCAACTCGAGATGAGAGGTTAGTCCCTGGCTTCGTCTCCAGAGGAATACCACCTTACCACAAGCACATCAAGAGGAGGCTTCTCTCAGTTCTAGGCATGTGAGAGGGACCCTGAGTTTGCGGCCTCAAGTGGAATGGCTACTGGAATGCCCTGACTCGAAATAAGGCCAGATATCCCTGCAGTGACTTGAATGCACGCTCGTCTTACATCTCCCAAGACGAAAGGATGTCTGAATCCCCTGTGGAGACCACAGAGAAAGACCTAATTCCCCACCTCATCGCGACCGGAGGCCTCACATTCTTTGAAAAATCCATAGGTACGCAGAGATCAGTGCCTCCAAAGGAGACGATGCCTGACTCCTCGTCAAACTTGATAGGAGGCCCAGGATTCCAGTGGCATGTGGAAAGGGACACTTGGTCTCCCGCCTCAGCTGGAGAGGAGTCCCAATTGCCCTGCCAAACCTCGAGGAGAATCCGAGTTGTCCCTGGCAACTAGGCAGGAGTCCTGACGTCGCTGAACAAACACGTGTGTGGAAGGGCCATCCCCGTCGTAACTCCAGAATATACCCCAGGTTCCCGCCGCAACTCGAGAAAAACCATGAGACTTCCCACTCGCCGCGAGATGAGGCCTGATTTCCCTGGACTGCGTGCAGAGCAATTCCGTGTTGCACATCACACATGAAAGGAGCCTTGATTTCGTTGATGGCACTCCAGAGAAAGCCCAAGAAAAATGTTTCAAGGCTAGAGGGATCCTGAGATTACTGTAGCAACACGAAAGAGCTCCGTGGACCAAAAATCAACTTGAGATGAGAGGTTAGTCCCTGGCGTCGACTCCAGAGGAATACCACCTTACCACAAGCACCTCAAGAGGAGGCTTCTCTCAGCTCCAGGTATGTGAGAGGGACCCAGAATTTGCGGCATGAAGTTGAACGGACACCGCGATGCCCTGACTCGAAATAAGGCCGGATATCCCTGCAGTGACTTGAATGCAGGCTCGTCTTGCATCTCCCAAGACGAAAGGATGTCTGAATCCCCTGTGGAGACCACAGAGAAAGACCTAGTTTCCCACCGGATCTCCCTGCAGTGACTTGAATGCAGGCTCGTCTTGCATCTCCCAAGACGAAAGGATGTCTGAATCCCCTGTGGAGGCCGCAGAGAAAGACCTATTCCCCACCTCATCGCGACCGGAGGCCTCACATCCTTTGAAAACTCCAGAGGTACGCGGAGATCAGTGCCTCCAAAGGAGACGATGCCTGACTCCTCGTGAAACTTGATAGGAGTCCCAGGATTCCTGTGGCACGTGGAAAGGGACCCTTGGTCTCCCGCCTCAGCTGGAGAGGCGTCCAATTGCCCTGCCAAGCCTCGAGGAGAATCCCGAGTTGTCCCTCGCAACTAGGCAGGAGTCCTGACGTCGCTGAACAAACACGTGGGTGGAAGGGCCATCCCCGTCGTAACTCGAGAATATACCCCAGGTTCCCGCCGCAACTCGAGAAAAACCATGAGACTTCCCCCTCGCCGCGAGATGAGGCCCGATTCCCCTGCACTGCGTGCAGAGCAATTCCGTGTTGCACATCACACATGAAAGGAGCCTTGATTTCCTTGATGGCACTCCAGAGAAACCCTAAGAACACTTTTTAAAGGCTAAAGGGATCCTGAGGTCACTGTAGCAACATGAAAGAGCTCCGTGGACCAAAAATCAACTCGAGATAAGAGGTAAGTCCCTGGCTGCGACTCCAGAGGAATACCACCTTACCACAAGCACGTCAAGAGGAGGCTTGTCTCAGCTCTAGGTATGTGAGAGGGACCCTGAGTTGGCGGCCTCAATTGGAATGGACACCGCGATGCCCTGACTCGAAATAAGGCCGGATATCCCAGCAGTGACATGAATGCAGGCTCGTCTTGCATCTCCCAAGACGAAAGGATGTCTGAATCCCCTGTGGAGACCACAGAGAAAGACCTAGTTCCCCACCTCATCGCGGCCGGAGGCCTAACATCGTTTCAAAACTCCAGAGGTACGCGGAGATCAGTGCCTCCAAAGGAGACGATGCCTGACTCCTCGTGAATCTTGATAGGAGTCTCAGGATTCCTGTGGAACGTGGAAAGGGACCCTTGGTCTCCCGCCTCAGCTGGAGAGGCGTCCCAATTGCCCTGCCAAGCCTCGAGGGGAATCCCGAGTTGTCCCTCGCAACTAGGCAGGAGTCCTGACGTCGCTGAACATACACGTGTGTGGAAGGGCCATCCCCGCGTAACTCGAGAATATACCCCAGGTTCCCGCCGCAACTCGAGAAAAACCATGAGACTTCCCCCTCGCCGCGAGATGAGGCCCATTCCCCTGCACTGCGTGCAGAGCAATTCCGTGTTGCACATCACACATGAAAGGAGCCTTGATTTCCTTGATGGCACTCCAGAGAAACCCCAAGAACACTGTTTCAAGGCTAGAGGGATCCTGAGGTCACTGTAGCAACACGAAAGATTTCCGTGGAGCAAAAATCAACTCAAGATGAGAGGTTAGTCCCTGGCTTCGACTCCAGAGGAATACCGCCTTACCACAAGCACCTCAGGAGGAGGCTTCTCTCAGCTCTCAGGGGGAGGCTTCTCTCAGCTCTAGGTATGTGAGAGGGACCCTGAGTTTGCGCCCTCAAGTGGAATGGACACCGCGATGCCCTGACTCGCAATAAGGTCGGATATCCCAGCAGTGATTTGAATGCAGGATCGTCTTGCATCTCCCACGACAAAAGGATGTCTGAATCCCCTGTGGAGACCACAGAGAAAGACCTAGTTCCCCACCTCATCACGACCGGAGGCCTCATATCCTTTGAAAATTCCAGAGGTACGCGGAGATCAGTGCCGCCAAAGGAGACGATGCCTCAATCCTCGTGAAACTTGATAGGAGTCCCAGGATTCCTGTGGCACATGGAAAGGGACCCTTGGTCTCCCGCCTCAGCTGGAGAGGCGTCCCAATTGCCCTGCCAAGCCTCGAGGAGAATCCCGAGTTGTCCCTTGCAACTAGGCTGGAGTCCTGACGTCCGCTAACAAACACGTTGTGTGGAAGGGCCACCCGTCTTAACTCGAGAGATATTACCCCAGGTTCCCGCCGCAACTCAAGGAAAAAACCATGAGACTTCCCCTCGCCACGAGATTGCAGGCCCGATTCCCCTGCACTGCGGCAGAAAGCAATTCCGTGTTGCACATCACACATGAACGGAGCCTTGATTTTCTTGATGGTACTCCAGAGAAACCCCAAGAACACTGTTCCAAGGCAGGAGGGATCCTGAGGTCACTGTAGCAACACGAAAGAGCTCCGTGGACCAAAAATTAACTCCACATGAAAGGTTAGTCCCTGGCTTCGACTCCAGAGGAATACCACCTTACCACAAGCACCTCAAGAGGAGGCTTCTCTCAGCTCTAGGTACGTGAGAGTGACCCTGAGTTTGCGGCCTCAAGTGCAATGGACAACGCGATGGATACGAGGAGCAAGAAAAGGTGTCAAAAATATGAAGGGCATGAAAAGGTGTCAAAATATGAGTAGCAGGTAAAGGTGTGAAAAATAAGAGGAGCATGAATCTGTATGAAAAATATGAGGAACATGAAACGGTGTGAAAAATATGAAAAGCATGAAATGGTCTGAAAAATATGAGGAGCATGAAATGCTCTGAAATATATGAGGAGCATGAAAAGCTGTCAAAAATATGAAGAGCATTAAATGGTTTGAAAAAAGGAAGAGCATGAAAGGTGTGAAAAATATGCAGAGCATGAAAAGGTGTGGAAAATATGAAGAGCATGAAAAGGTGTGAAAAACACGAAGAGCATGAAAAGTCCTGAAAAATATGAAGAGCATGAAAAGCTGTGAAAACTACGAGGAGTATGAAAAGATGTGAAAAATTCGAGGAGCATGAAAAGGCCTGAAAAACAGGAGGAGCATGAAAATGTCTGAAAATAGGAGGAGCATTTTGAAAAAGTCTGAAAATAGGCAGGAGCCATGAAACAAGCCTCTGAAAAATACGAGGAGCATGAAAAGGTCTGAAAAATAAAAGGAGCATGGAAAGGTGTCAAAAATATGAGGAGCTTGAAAAGGTGTCAAAAATATGAAGAGCATGAAAAGGGGTCAAAAATATGAAGAGCATGAAAAGGGGTCAAAAATATGAATAGAATGTAAAGGTGTGAAAAATAAGAGGAGCATGAATCAGTATGAAAAATATGAGGAGCATGAAACGGTGTGAAAAATCTAAACAGCATGAAAAGGTGTGAAACATACGACGAGCATGAAGAGGTCTGAATAATTCAAGGAGCACGAAAAGGTCTGAAAAATACGAGGATCATGAAATGGTCTCAAAAATAAGAAGAGCATGAAACGGTCTGAAAAATACGAAGAGCATGAAAACGTGTGAAAATTACGAGGAGCATTAAAAGGTGTGATGAATACGAGTAGCATGAAAAGGTCTGAAAAATACGAGGAGCATGCAAAGTTCTGAAAAATATGTAGAGCATGAAAAGTTGTCAAAAATATGAAGAGCATGAAAAGCTGTCAAAAATATGACGAGCATGAAAAGCTGTCAAATACATGAGGAGCATGAAACGGTATGGAAAATATGAGGAGCATGAAATGTTGTGAAAAATATGAAGATCATGAAATGGTGTGAAAAATATGAGGAGCATGAAATGGTATGAAAAATACGAGGAGCATGAAAAGGTTTGAAAAATACGAGGAACATAAAAAGGTGTGAGAAATATGAGTAGCATGAAAAGTTCTGAAAAATACGAGGAGCATGAAAAGTTCTGAAAAATATGTAGAGCATGAAAAGGTGTCAAAAATATGAAGAGCATGAAAAGCTGTCAAAATTATGACAAGCATGAAAAGCTGTCAAATATATGAGGAGCATGAAACGGTCTGGAAAATATGAGGAGCATGAAATGGTGTGAAAAATATGAAGAGCATGAAATGGTGTGAAAAAAATGAGGAGCATGAAACGGTATGAAAAATACGAGGAGCATGAAAAGGTTTGAAAAATACGAGGAGCATGAAAAGGTGTGAAAAATACGAGGAGCATGAAAAGGTCTGAAAAATAAGAAGAGCATGAAAAGGTGTCAAAAGTATGAGGAGCATCAAAAGGTGTGAATAACATGAAGAGCATGAAAAGGTGTCAAAAATATGTGGAGCATGTAAGGTGTGAAAAATATGAGGAGAATGAAACTGCTTGAAACATATGAGGAGCATGAAACGGTCTGGAAAATATGAGGGACATGAAATGGTGTGAAAAATATGAAGAGCATGAAACGGTGTGAAAATACGAGGAGCATGAAAAGGTGTGAAAAATACGAGGAGCATGAAAAGGTCTGAAAAATAAGAAGAGCATGAAAAGGAGTCAAATGTATGAGGAGCATCAAAAGGTGTGAATAATATGAAGAGTATGAAAAGGTGTCAAAAATATGTGGAGCATGTAAAGTTGTGAAAAAATATGAGGAGCATGAAAACTGTTTGAAACGTGATGAGGAGCAAGAAACGGTATGAAAAATATTGAGGGCATGGAACGGTCTGAAAAATATGAGGAGCATTAAAAGGTGGCCAATAATACGAAGAGCATAAAAAGGTGTGAAGAATACAAGGACCATGAATACATGTGAAAAACACGAGGAACATAAAAATGTTCTGAAAAATACGCGGACCATGAATAGGTCTGATAAATACAAGCGAGCATGAAAAAGGTCTGAAGAATACGAGGAGCATGAAAAGGTCTGAAAAATATGAGGACATGAATGCGTCTGAAAAAATACGAGGAGCATGTAATGGTCTGAAAAATACGAGGAGCATGAAAAGGTCTGAAAAATAAGAGGAGCAAGGAAAAGGGTCGAAAAATACGAGGAGCATGAAAAGATCTGAAAAATACGCAGGAGCATGAAAACATTCTTAAAAATATGAGGAGCATGAAAAGCGTCTGAAAAATATGTAGAGCATGAAAAGGTGTCAAAAATATGAGGAGAATGAAAACGTGTGAAAAATATTAAGAGCATGAAAAGTGTCAAAAATATGAGGAGCATGTAATGGTGTGAAAAATATGAGGAGCATGAATCTGTATGAAATATATGAGGAGCATGAAACGGTGGGAAAAATATGAAGGCATGAAAAGGTGTGAAAATTATGAGGAGTATGAAAACGTCCTAAAAATACGAAGAGCATGTAAAGGTCTGAAAAATATGTGGAGCATGAAAAGGTGTGAAAAATATGAGGAGAAAGAAAAGGTGTGAAAAATATGAAGAGCATGAAAAGGTGTCAAAAACATGAGGAGCATGTAAAGGTGTGAAAAATATGAGGAGCATGAAAAGGTGTGAAAAATTTGAGGAGCATGAAAAAGTCTCAAAAATACGAGGAGCATGAAAAGGTCTCAAAAATACGAGGAGCATGAAAATATCTGAAAAATACGAGGAGCATGAAAAGGTCTGAAAAAAACGAGGGGCAGGAAAAGGTCTCAAAAATACGAGGAGCATGAAAAGATCTCAAAAATACGAGGAGGATGAAAAGGTCTGAAAAATACGAGGAGCATGTAAAGGTCTGAAAAAAACGAGGGGCAGGAAAAGGTCTAAAAAATACGAGGAGCATGAAAAGATCTGAAAAATATGTAGAGCATGAAAAGGTGTCAAAAATATGACGAGCATGAAAAACTGTCAAATATATGAGGAGCATGAAACGGTCTGGAAAATATGAGGAGCATGAAACGGTGTGAAATATATGAAGAGCGTGAAATGGTGTGAAAAATATGTAGAGCATGAAAAGTTGTCAAAAATATGACGAGCATGAAAAGCTGTCAAATATATGAAGAGCATGAAAAGCTGTCAAAAATTTGAGGACCATGTAAAGGTGTGAAAAATATGAAGAGCATGAAATGGTGTGAAAAATATTAGAAGCTTGAAACGGTATGAAAAATACGAGGAGCATGAAAAGGTTTGAAAGACACGAAGCATGAAAAGGTGTGAAAAATACGAGGAACATGAAAAGGTCTGAAAAATAAGAACAGCATGAAAAGGTGTCAAAAGTAAGAGGAGCATCAAAAGGTGTGAAAAATATGAAGAGCATGAAAAGGTGTCAAACATATAGGAGCATGTAAAGGTGTGAAAAATATGAGGAGCATGAAACTGTATGAAAAACATGAGTAGCATGAGACGGTGTGAAAAATATGAGGAACCTGAAAAGGTGTGAAAAATATGTAGAGCATGAAAAGGTATCAAAAATATGACGAGCATGTAAAGGTTTGAAAAATATGAGAAGCATGAATCGGTATGAAAAATATGAAGATCATGAAACGGATTGAAAAATATGAAGAGCATGTAAAGGTGTGAAAAATATGAGGAGCATGAAAACGTGTGAAAAATATGAGAAACATGAAACAGTTTGAAATTTTGAGCAGCATAAAACGGTCTGAAAAATATGAGGAGCATGAAACGGTCTGAAAATATGAGGAACATGAAAAGGTCTGAAAAATACGAGGAGCATGAAAAGGTCTGAAGAAAACGAGGGGCAGGAAAAGGTCTCAAAAATAAAAGAAGCATGAAACGGTCTCAAAAATACGAGGAGCATGAAAAGGTCTGAAAAATACGAGGGGCAGGAAAAGGTCTCAAAAATATGAGGAGCATGAAAAGATCTGAAAAATATGTAGAGCATGAAAAAGTGTGAAAAATATGACGAGCATGAAAAGCTGTCAAAAATATGAAGAGCATGAAAAGCTGTCATATATGTGGAGGAGCATGAAAAGGTCTGGAAAATATGCAGAGCATGAAACGGTGTGAAAAATATGAAGAGCATGAAAAGGTCTCAAAAATACGAGGAGCATGAAAAGGTCTGAAAAATACGAGGAGTATGAAAAGGTCTGAAAAATAAAAGCAGCATGAAAAGGTGTCAAAAATATGAGGAGCTTGAAAGGGTGTCAAAAAATAAGAAGAGTATGAAAAGGGGTCAAAAATATGAGTAGAATGTAAAGGTGTGTAAAATAAGAGGAGCATGAATCAGTATGAAAAATATGAGGAGCATGAAATGGTGTGAAAAATATGAAGAGCATGAAAAGCTGTAAAAAATATGAGGAGCATAAAAAGATCTGAAAAATATGAAGAGCATGAAAAGGTGTCAAAAATATGAGGATCATGAAAAGGAGTGAAAATTATGAGGAGCATTAAACGGTCTGAAAAATATGAGAAGCATGAAACGGGCTGAAAAATAAGAGGAGCATGAAAAAGTGTCAAAAATATGAGGAGCATGAAATGGTGTGAAAATATGAAGAGCATGAAACGGGGTGAAAAATATGACGAGCTTCAAAAGGTTTCAAAAATATGAGGAGCATGAAAAGGTGTGAAAATATGAGGAGGATGACGGTATGAAAAATATGAGTAGCATGAAATGGTGTGAAAAATATGAAGAACATGAAAAGGTGAGAAAAATATGAGGAGCATGAAACGGTGTGAAAAATATGAGGACCATGAAACACTCTGAAAAATATGAGGAGCATGAAACGGTCTGAAAAATATGTGGAGCATGAAAAGGTGTGAAAAATATGAGGAGCATTAAAAGGTGTCAAAAATACGAGGAGCAGGAAAAGATGTGAAAAATACGAGGAACATGAATACGTGTGAAAAATACAAGGAGCATAAAAACGTCTGAAAAATACGAGGAGCATGAAAAGGTGTGAAAAATATGAGGAGCATGAAAATGTCTGAAAAATACAAGGAGCATGAAAAGTGTGAAAAACATGAAGAGGATTAATAGGTGTGAAAAATATCAAGAGCATGAAAAGGTCTGAAAAATATGAAGAGCATGAAAAGGTGTGAAAAATACGAGGAGCATGAAAAGGACTGAAAAATAGGAGGAGCATGAAAAGCTCTGAAAAATTCGAGGAGCATGAAAAGGTCTGAAAAATACGAGGAGCATGAAAAGTGTGAAAAACATGAAGAGGATTAATAGGTGTGAAAAATATCAAGAGCATGAAAAGGTCTGAAAAATATGAAGAGCATGAAAAGGTGTGAAAAATACGAGGAGCATGAAAAGGACTGAAAAATAGGAGGAGCATGAAAAGCTCTGAAAAATACGAGGAGCATGAAAAGGTCTGAAAAATACGAGGAGCATGAAAGGGACTGAAAAATATGTAGAGCATGAAAAGGTGTCAAAAATATGACGAGCACGAAACGGTATGAAAAATATGAAGAGCATGAAAAGGGGTCAAAAATATGAGGAGCATGAAAAGGTGTGAAAAATATGAAGAGCATGAAAAGGTGTCAAAATATGAGAAGCATGTAACGGTGTGAAAAATAAGAAGGGAATGAAACTGTATGAAAAATATGAGGAGCATGAAACCGTGTGAAAAACATGAACAGCATGAAAAGGTGTGAAAAATATGAGGAGCATGAAACGGTCTGAAAAATATGAGGAACATGAAATGGTCTGAAATATATGAGGAGTATGAAACGATCTGAAAAATATGCGGAGAATAAAAAGATGTCAAAAATATGAGGAGCATGAAACGGTGTGAAATTCTGAAGAGCATGAAACGGTGCAAAAAATGTGAAGAGCTTCAAAAGGTGTAAAAATATGAGGGGCAATAAAAGGTGTGAGAAATATGAGGAGTATGAAACGGTCTGAAAAATATGAGAAGCATGAAACAGTCTGAAAAATATGAGGATCATGTAACGGTCAGAAAAATATGAGGATCATGAAAAGGTGTCAAAAATATGAGGAGCTTGAAAAGGTGTGAAAATAAGAAGAGCATGAAACTGTGTGAAAAATATGAAGAGCTTCAAAATGGTCAAAAATATGAGGAGCATGAAAAGGTGTGAAAAATATGAGGAGCATGAAAGGGTATGAAAATATAAGGAGCATGAAACGGTGTGAAAAATATGAAGAAAATGAAAAGGTGAGAAAAATATGAGGAGCATGAAAAGGTGTGAAAAATACGAGGACCTTAAAAAGGTCTGAAACTTACGAGGAGCATGAAAAAGTCTGAGAAATACGAGGAGCATGAAAAGGTCTGAAATACGAGGAGCATTAAAAGGTCTGAAAAATACGAGGAGCATGAAAAAGTCTGAAAAATAAAAGGAGCATGAAAAGGTGTCAAAAATATGAGGAGCTTGAAAAGGTGTCAAAAATATGAAGAGCATGAAAAGGGGTGAAAAATATGAGTAGAATGTAAAGGTTTGAAAAATAAGAAGAGCATGAATCAGTATGAAAAATATGAGGAGCATGAAACAGTGTGAAAAATATGAACAGCATGAAAAGGTGTGAAAAAAACGAGCAGCATGAAAAGGTCTGAAAAATACGAGGAGCATGAAAAGGTCTGAAAAATAGGTACAGCATGAAAAGGTGTCAAAAATATGAGCAGCATGAAAAGGTGTGAAAAATATGAAGAGCATGAAAAGGTGTCAAAAATATGAGGATCATGTAAAGGTGTGAAAAATATGAGGAGCATGAAACGGTGTGAAAAATATGAGGAGCATGAAAAGTGTGAAATATATAAGGAGCATGAAAAGCTGAGAATAATAAGAGGAGCATGAAACGGTCTGAAAAAATAAGAGGAGCATGAAACGGTCTGAAAAATATGAGGAGCATGAAAAGGTGTCAAAAATATGAGCAGCATGAAACAGTGTGAAAAATATGAAGATCATGAAAAGGTGTGAAAAAGACGAAGAGCATGAAACGGTGTGAAAAATACGAGGAACATGAAAAGGTCTGAAAAATACGGGTAGCATGAAAAACTCTGAAAAATACGAGGGGCATGAAAATGTCTGAAAAATACGAGGAGCATGAAAAGGTGTGAAAAACACGAAGTGGATGAATAGGTGTGAAAAATATCAAGAGCATGAAAAGGTCTGAAAAATATGAAGAGCATGAAAAGTTGTGAAAAATCGAGGAGCATGAAAAGGTGTGAAAAATACGAAGAGCATGACAAGGTCTGAAAAATACAAGGAGCATGAAAAGGTCTGGAAAATATGTAGACCATGAAGAGGTGTGAAAAATATGAGGAGCATGAAACGGTCTGAAAAGTATGAGGCGCATGAAACTGTATGAAAAATATGAGGAGCATGAAACGGTGTGAAAAATATGAAGAGCATGAAAAGTTTTGAAATTATTAGGGGCATGAAAAGGTGTGAAAAATATGAGGAGCATGAAACGGTCTGAAAAATATGAGGAGCATGAAACGGTCTGAAATATATGAGGAGCATGAAACGGTCTGAAAAATATGAGGAGCATGAAAAGGTGTCAAACATATAAGGAGCAGGAAATGGTGTGATATTATGAAGAGCATGAAACGGTGTGAAACATATGAAGAGCTTTAAAAGGTGTAAAAAATATGAGGGGCATGAAAAGGTGTGAAAAATATGAGGGCATGAAACGGTATGAAAAATATGAGGAGCTAGAAACAGTGTGAAAAATATGAAGAGCATGAAAAGTTGTGAAAAATATGAAAGGCATGAAAAGGAGGGAAGAATATGAGGAGCATGAAAAAGTGTGAAAATTAGGAGGAGCCTGAAACTGTCTGAAAAATATGTGAGCATTAAAAAGAGTCAAAAATACAAGGAGCCTGAAAAGGTGTGAAAAATAAGAGGAGCATGAAAAGGTGTGAAAAAAACGAGCAGCATGAAAAGGTATGAAACATACGAGAAGCATGAAAAGGTCTGAAAAATATGTAGAGCATGAAAAGGTGTCAAAAATATGAGCAGCATGAAAAGCTTTGAAAAATATGAAGAGCATGAAAAGGTGTCAAATAAATGAAGATCATGTAAAGGTGTGAAAAATATGAGGAGCATGAATCTGTATGAAAAATATGAGGAGCATGAAACGGTGTGAAAAATATGAGGAGCATGAAGAGTGTGAAATGTATGAGGAGCATGAAAAGCTGACACAAATAAGAGGAGCATGAAACGGTCTGAAAAAATATGAGGAGATTGAAACGGTCTGACATATATGAGGAGCATGAAACGGTCTGAAAAATATGAGGAGCAAGAAAAGGTGTCAAAAATATGAGCAGCATGAAACAGTGTGAAAAATATGAAGATCATGAAAAGGTGTGAAAAATACAAAGAGCATGAAAAGTTGTGAAAAACACGAAGCACATGAAAACGTGTGAAAAATACGAAGCGCATGAAAAGATGTGAAAAATACAAGGAGCATGAAAAGGTCTGAAAAATACGAGGAGCATGAAAAGGTCTGAAAAATACGAGGAGCATGAAAAGGTCTGAAAAATACGAGGAACATGAAAAGGTCTGAAAAATGCGAGGAGCATGAAACTGTATGAAAAATATGAGGAGCATGAAACGGTGTGAAAAATATGAGGATAATGAAACTGAATCAAATACGTGTTTGTTCAGCGAGGTCAGGACTCCTGCCTAGTTGCGAGGGACAACTCGGGATTCTCCTCGAGGCTTGGCAGGGCAATTGGGATGCCTCTCCAGCTGAGGCGGGAGACCAAGGGTTCCTTTCCAAGTGCAACTTGAAAACTGGGACTCCTATCAAGTTTCATGAGGAGTCAGACATCGTCTCCTTTTGAGGTATTCATCCCCGGGTACCTCTGGAGTTTTCAAAGGATGTGAGGCCTCCGGTCGCGATGAGGTGGGGAACTAGGTCTTTCTCTGTGGTCTCCACAAGGGATTCAGACATCCTTTCTTCATGGGAGATGCAAGACGAGCCTGCATTTTCAAGGTCACTGCAGGAATCCGGCCTTATTTCTAGTCAGGGCATCGCGGTGTCCATTCCACTTGAGGCCGCTAACTCAGGGTCCCTCTCACATACCTAGAGCTGAGAGAAGCCTCCTCTTGAGGTGCTTGTGGTAAGGTGGTATTCCGCTGGAGTCGAAGCCAGGGACTAACCTCTCATCTCGAGTTGAGCATGAAAAGGCCTAAAAAAAAGGAGGAGCATGAAAATATCTGAAAAATAGGAGGAGCATGAAAAGTTCTGAAAAATAGGAGGAGCATGAAAAGTCCTGCAAAATAGGAGGAGCATGAAAAGCTCTGAAAAATACGAGGAGCCTGAAAATGTCTGAAAAATAGGAGGAGCATGAAAAGGTCTGAAAAATACGAGGAGCATGGAAAGGTCTGAAATATAGGAGGAGCATGAAAAGGTCTGAAAAATAAGAGGAGCATGGAAAGGTGTCAAAAATATGAGGAGCTTGAAAAGGTGTCAAAAATATGAAGAGCATGAAAAGGGGTCAAAAATTTGAATAGAATGTAAAGGTGTGAAAAATAAGAGAGGCATGAAACAGTATGAAAAATATGAGGAGCATGAAACGGTGTGAAAAATATGAACAGAATGAAAAGGTGTGAAAAATATGAGGAGCATGAAACGGCCTGAAAAATATGAGGAGCATGAAACGGTCTAAAAAATATGAGGAGCATGAAATGGTCTGAAAAATATGAGGAGCATGAAAAACTGTTAAAAATATGAGGAGAATAAAACAGTGAGAAAAATATGAGGAGCCTGAAAAGTGTGAAAAATAGGAGGAGCATGAAAAGGTCTGAAAAATACGAGGAGCATGAAAAGTTCTGAAAAATAGGAGGAGCATGAAAAGGTCTGAATAATACGAGGAGCATGGAAAGTTCTGAAAAATAGGAGGAGCATGAAAAGGTCTGAAAAATAAAAGGAGCATGGAAAGGTGTCAAAAATATGAGGGGCTTGAAAAGGTGTCAAAAATATGAAGAGCATGAAAAGGGGTCAAAAATTTGAATAGAATGTAAAGGTGTGAAAAATAAGAGAGTCATGAATCAGTATGAAAAATATGAGGAGCATGAAACGGTGTGAAAAATATGAAGAGCATGAAAAGGTGTGAAAAATAGGAGGAGCATGAAAAGTTCTGAAAAATATGAGGAGCATGAAGTGGTCTGAAAAATATGAGGAGCATGAAAAACTGTCAAAAATATGAGGAGCATAAAACAGAGAGAAAAATATGAAGAGCCTGAAATTGTGAAAAATACGAGGAGCATGAAAAGGTCTGAAAAATACAAGGAGCATGAAAAGGTGTGAAACATATGACGAGCATGAAGACGTCTGAAAAATACAAGGAAAATGAAAAGGCCTGAAAAATAGGAGGAGCATGAAAATTTCTCAAAAATAGGACGAGCATGAAAAGGTCTGAAAAATATGAAGAGCATGAAAAGGAGTCAAAAATATGAGGAGCATCAAAAGGTGTCAAAAATATTAAGAGCATGAAAAGGCCCAAAAATATGAGGAGCATGTAAAGGTGTGAAAAATAAGAGGAGCATGAAACTGTATGAAAAATATGAGGAGCATGAAACAGTGTGAAAAATATGAAGAGTATGGAAAGGTGTGAAAAATATGAGGAGTATGCAAAGGTCTGAAATATATGAGGAGCATGAAAAGGTCTGAAAAATACGAGAGCATTAAAAGGTCTGAAAAATATGAGGAGCATGAGAAGGTCTGAAAAATATGAGGAGCAAGAAAAGGTGTCAAAAATATGACGAGCATGAAAAGGTGTCAAAATATGAGTAGCAGGTAAAGGTGTGAAAAATAAGAGGAGCATGAATCTGTATGAAAAATATGAGGAACATGAAACGGTGTGAAAAATATGAAAAGCATGAAATGGTCTGAAAAATATGAGGAGCATGAAACAGTCTGAAATATATGAGGTGCATGAAAGGCTGTCAAAAATATGAGGAGCATTAAATGGGGTGGAAAATATGAAGAGCATGAAAAGGTGTGAAAAACACGAAGAGCATGAAAAGTTCTGAAAAATATGAGGAGCATATAAAGGTGTGAAAATATAAGGAGCATGTAACTGTATGAAAAATATGAGGAGCATGAAACGGTGTGAAAAATATGAAGAGCATGAAAAAGTCTCAAAAATACGAGGAGCATGAAAAGATCTCAAAAATACGAGGATCATGAAAAGGTGTGAAAAATACGAGGAGCATGAAACTATGAAAAATATGAGGAGCATGAAACGGTGTGAAAAATATGAAGAGCATGAAAATGTCTGAAAAATACAAGGAGCATGAAAAAGTCTGAAAAACATGAAGAGTATGAAAAGGTGTCAAAAACATGAGAAGCATGTAAAGGTGTGAAAAACATGAGGAGCATGAATCTATATGAAAAATATGTGGAGCATGAAATGGTGTGAAAAATATGAAGAGCAAGAAAAGGTGTGATAAATATGAGGAGTATGCAAAGGTCTGAAAAATACGAGGAGCATGAAATGGTCTAAAAAACACGAGGAGCATGAAAAGGTCTGAAAAATACGAAAGCTTTAACAGGTCTGAAAAATATGAGGAGCATGAGAAGGTCTGAAAAATACGAGGAGCAGGAAATGGTGTCAAAAATATGAAGAGCATGAAAACGTGTCAAAATATAAGTAGCAGGTAAAGGTGTGAAAAATAAGAGGAGCATGAATCTGTATGAAAAATATGAGGAACATGAAACGGTGTGAAAAATATGAAAAGCATGAAATGGTCTGAAAAATATGAGGAGCATGAAACGGTCTGAAATATATGAGGAGTATGAAAAGCTGTCAAAAATATGAGGGGTATTAAATGGTGTGAAAAAAATGAAGAGCATGAAAGGTGTGAAAAATATGCAGAGCATGAAAAGGTGTGGAAAATATGAAGAGCATGAAAAGGTGTGAAAAACACGAAGAGCATGAAAAGTTCTGAAAAATATGAAGAGCATGAAAAGGTGTGAAAAATACGAGGAGCCTGAAAAGGTGTGAAAAATACGAGGAGCATGAAAAGGCCTGAAAAACAGGAGGAGCATGAAAATGTCTGAAAAATAGGAGCAGCATGAAAAGGTCTGAAAAATAGGAGGAGCATGAAAAGGCCTGCAAAATAGGAGGAGCATGAAAAGCTCTGAAAAATACGAGGAGCATGAAAAGGTCTGAAAAATAGGAGAAGCATGAAAAGGTCTGAAAAATACGAGGAGCATGGAAAGGTCTGAAAAATAGGAGGAGCATGAAAAGGTCTAAAAAATACGAGGAGCATGAAACTGTTTGAAAAATATCAGGAGCATGAACGGTGTGAAAAATATGAAGAGCATGAAAATGTCTGAAATATACGAGGAGCATGAAAAGGTCGCAAATATATGAGGAGCATGAAAAGGTGTGAAAAATATGAAGAGTACGAAAAGGAGTTAAAAAAATGAGAAGCATGTAAAGGTGTCAAAAATATGAGGAGCATGAATCTGTAGGAAAAATATGCGGAGCATGAAATGGTGTGAAAAATATGAGGAGCAAGAAACGGTCACAAAAATATGAGGAGCATGAAAAGATCTGAAAAATATGAAGAGCATGCAAAGGTGTGAAATATATGAGGAGCATAAAAAGGTCTCAAAAATATGAGGAGCATGAAACGATCTGAAAAATATGAGGAGCATGAACAGCTGCCAAAAATATGAGGAGCGTGAAACAGTGTGAAAAATACGAAGAGCATGAAAACCTGAGAAAAATATCAAGAGCATGAAAAGGTCTGAAAAATAAGAAGAGCATGAAAAGGTTTGAAATATACGAAGATCATGAAAAGGTGTGAAAAATACGAAGAGCCTGAAAAAGTGTGAAAAACATGAAGAGCATGAAAAGGTGTGAAAAATATGAGGAGCATAGAAAGGTGTGAAAATATGAGGAGCATGAAACTGTATGAAAAATATGAGGAGCATGAAACGGTGTGAAAAATATCAAGAGCATGAAAAAGTCTCAAAAATACAAGGAGCATGAAAAGGTCTCAAAAATACGAGGAGCATGAAAAGGTCTGAAAAAGACGAGGGGCAGGAAAAGTTCTCAAAAATACGAGGAGCATGAAAAGGTCTCAAAAATACGAGGAGGATGAAACAGTCTAAAAAATACGAGGAGCATGAAACTGTATGAAAAATATGAGGAGCATGAAACGGTGTGAAAAATATCAAGAGCATGAAAAAGTCTCAAAAATACAAGGAGCATGAAAAGGTCTCAAATATACGAGGACCATGAAAATGTCTGAAAAATACGAGGAGCATGAAAAGGTCTGAAAAAGACAAGGGGCAGGAAAAGTTCTCAAAAATACGAGGAGCATTAAAAGGTCTCAAAAATACGAGGAGGATGAAACAGTCTAAAAAATACGAGGAGCATGAAACTGTATGAAAAATATGAGGAGCATGAAACGGTGTGAAAAATATGAAGAGCATGAAAATGTCTGAAAAATACAAGGAGCATGAAAAGGTCTGAAAAATATGAAGAGTATGAAAAGGTGTCAAAAATATGAGGAGCATTAAATGGTGTGAAAAAAATGAAGAGCATGAAAAGGTGTGAAAAATAAAAGGAGCATGGAAAGGTGTGAAAAATATGAGGAGCATTAAAAGGTGTGAAAAATATGAGGAACATGAAACGTTCTCAAAAATATGAGGAGCATGAAACGATCTGAAAAATATGAGGAGCATGAACAGCTGCGAAAAATATGAGGAGCGTGAAACAGTGTGAAAAATACGAAGAGCATGAAAACCTGAGAAAAATATCAAGAGCATGAAAAGGTCTGAAAAATAAGAAGAGCATGAAAAGGTTTGAAAAATACGAAGATCATGAAAAGGTGTGAAAAATTCGAAGAACCTGAAAAGGTGTGAAAAACACGAAGAGCATGAAAAGGTGTGAAAAATATGAGGAGCATATAAAGGTGTGAAAATATGAGGAGCATGAAACGGTATGAAAAATATGAGGAGCATGAAACGGTGTGAAAAATATCAAGAGCATGAAAAACTCTCAAAAATACGAGGAGCATGAAAAGGTCTCAAAAATACGAGGACCATCAAAATGTCTGAAAATACGAGGAGCATGAAAAGGTCTGAAAAAAACGAGGGGCAGGAAAAGGTCTCAAAAATACGAGGATGATGAAACGGTCTAAAAAATACGAGGAGCATGAAACTGTATGAAAAATATGAGGAGCATGAAACGGTGTGAAAAATATGAAGAGCATGAAAATGTCTGAAAAATACGAGGAGCATGAAAAGGTCTGAAAAATATGAAGAGTATGAAAAGGTGTCAAAAATTTGAGAAGCATGTAAAGGTGGGAAAAAGATGAGGAGCATGAATCTGTAGAAAAATATGCAAAGCATGAAATGGTGTGAAAAATATGAAGAGCAAGAAAAGTTGTTATAAATATGATGAGTATGCAAAGGTTTGCAAAATATGAGGAGCATGAAATGGTCTAAAAAACACGAGGAGCATGAAAAGGTCTGAAAAATACGAGAGCATTAAAAGGTCTGAAAAATATGAGGAGCAAGAGAAGGTCTGAAAAATACAAGGAGCATGAAAAGGTCTGAAAAAAACGAGGGTCAGGAAAAGGTCTCAAAAATACGGGGAGCATGAAAAGGTCTCAAAAATATGAGGAGCATGAAAAGGTCTGAAAAATACGAGGAGCATGAAACTGTATGAAATATATGAGGAGCATGAAACGGTGTGAAAAATATGAAGAGCATGAAAATGTCTGAAAAATACAAGGAGCATGAAAAGGTCTGAAAAATATGAAGAGTATGAAAAGCTGTCAACAATATGAGGAGCATTAAATGGTGTGAAAAAAATGAAGAGCATGAAAAGGTGTGAAAAACATGCAGAGCATTAAAAGGTGTGGAAAATATGAAGAGCATGAAAGGTGTGAAAAACACGAAGAGCATGAAAAATTCTGAAAAATGTGAAGAGCATGAAAAGGTGTGAAAAATACGAGGAGCATGAAAAGGCCTCAAAAAAAGGAGGAGCATGAAAATATCTGAAAAATAGGAGGAGCATGAAAAGGTCTGAAAAATAGGAGGAGCATGAAAAGGCCTGCAAAATAGGAGGAGCATGAAAAGCTCTGAAAAATACGAGGAGCCTGAAAATGTCTGAAAAATAGGAGGAGCATGAAAAGGTCTGAAAAATACGAGGAGCATGGAAAGGTCTGAAATATAGGAGGAGCATGAAAAGGTCTGAAAAATAAAAGGAGCATGGAAAGGTGTCAAAAATATGAGGAGCTTGAAAAGGTGTCAAAAATATGAAGAGCATGAAAAGGGGTCAAAAATTTGAATAGAATGTAAAGGTGTGAAAAATAAGAGGAGCATGAATCAGTATGAAAAATATGAGGAGCATGAAACGGTGTGAAAAATATGAACAGCATGAAAAGGTGTGAAAAATATGAGGAGCATGAAACGGCCTGAAAAATATGAGGAGCATGAAACGGTCTGAAAAATATGAGGAGCATGAAATGGTCTGAAAAATATGAGGAGCATGAAAAACTGTTAAAAATATGAGGAGAATAAAACAGTGAGAAAAATATGAGGAGCCTGAAAAGTGTGAAAAATAGGAGGAGCATGAAAAGGTCTGAAAAATACGAGGAGCATGAAAAGGTCTGAAAAATAGGAGGAGCATGAAAAGGTCTGAATAATACGAGGAGCATGGAAAGTTCTGAAAAATAGGAGGAGCATGAAAAGGTCTGAAAAATAAAAGGAGCATGGAAAGGTGTCAAAAATATGAGGAGCTTGAAAAGGTGTCAAAAATATGAAGAGCATGAAAAGGGGTCAAAAATTTGAATAGAATGTAAAGGTGTGAAAAATAAGAGGAGCATGAATCAGTATGAAAAATATGAGGAGCATGAAACGGTGTGAAAAATATGAACAGCATGAAAAGGTGTGAAAAATAGGAGGAGCATGAAAAGTTCTGAAAAATATGAGGAGCATGAAGTGGTCTGAAATATATGAGGAGCATGAAAAACTGTCAAAAATATGAGGAGCATAAAACAGTGAGAAAAATATGAAGAGCCTGAAATTGTGAAAAATACGAGGAGCATGAAAAGGTCTGAAAAATACAAGGAGCATGAAAAGGTGTGAAACATATGACGAGCATGAAGACGTCTGAAAAATACAAGGAAAATGAAAAGGCCTGAAAAAGAGGAGGAGCATGAAAATTTCTCAAAAATAGGACGAGCATGAAAAGGTCTGAAAAATATGAAGAGCATGAAAAGGAGTCAAAAATATGAGGAGCATCAAAAGGTGTCAAAAATATTAAGAGCATGAAAAGGCCCAAAAATATGAGGAGCATGTAAAGGTGTGAAAAATAAGAGGAGCATGAAACTGTATGAAAAATATGAGGAGCATGAAACGGTGTGAAAAATATGAAGAGTATGGAAAGGTGTGAAAAATATGAGGAGTATGCAAAGGTCTGAAATATATGAGGAGCATGAAAAGGTCTGAAAAATACGAGAGCATTAAAAGGTCTGAAAAATATGAGGAGCATGAGAAGGTCTGAAAAATACGAGGAGCAGGAAATGGTGTCAAAAATATGAAGAGCATGAAAACGTGTCAAAATATAAGTAGCAGGTAAAGGTGTGAAAAATAAGAGGAGCATGAATCTGTATGAAAAATATGAGGAACATGAAACGGGTGTGAAAAATATGAAAAGCATGAAATGGTCTGAAAAATATGAGGAGCATGAAACAGTCTGAAATATATGAGGTGCATGAAAGGCTGTCAAAAATATGAGGAGCATTAAATGGTGTGGAAAATATGAAGAGCATGAAAAGGTGTGAAAAACACGAAGAGCATGAAAAGTTCTGAAAAATATGAGGAGCATATAAAGGTGTGAAAATATAAGGAGCATGTAACTGTATGAAAAATATGAGGAGCATGAAACGGTGTGAAAAATATGAAGAGCATGAAAAGTCTCAAAAATACGAGGAGCATGAAAAGGTCTCAAAAATACGAGGATCATGAAAAGGTGTGAAAAATACGAGGAGCATGAAACTATGAAAAATATGAGGAGCATGAAACGGTGTGAAAAATATGAAGAGCATGAAAATGTCTGAAAAATACAAGGAGCATGAAAAAGTCTGAAAAACATGAAGAGTATGAAAAGGTGTCAAAAATATGAGAAGCATGTAAAGGTGTGAAAAACATGAGGAGCATGAATCTATATGAAAAATATGTGGAGCATGAAATGGTGTGAAAAATATGAAGAGCAAGAAAAGGTGTGATAAATATGAGGAGTATGCAAAGGTCTGAAAAATACGAGGAGCATGAAATGGTCTAAAAAACACGAGGAGCATGAAAAGGTCTGAAAAATACGAGAGCTTTAACAGGTCTGAAAAATATGAGGAGCATGAGAAGGTCTGAAAAATACGAGGAGCAGGAAATGGTGTCAAAAATATGAAGAGCATGAAAACGTGTCAAAATATAAGTAGCAGGTAAAGGTGTGAAAAATAAGAGGAGCATGAATCTGTATGAAAAATATGAGGAACATGAAACGGTGTGAAAAATATGAAAAGCATGAAATGGTCTGAAAAATATGAGGAGCATGAAACGGTCTGAAATATATGAGGAGTATGAAAAGCTGTCAAAAATATGAGGAGTATTAAATGGTGTGAAAAAAATGAAGAGCATGAAAGGTGTGAAAAATATGCAGAGCATGAAAAGGTGTGGAAAATATGAAGAGCATGAAAAGGTGTGAAAAACACGAAGAGCATGAAAAGTTCTGAAAAATATGAAGAGCATGAAAAGGTGTGAAAAATACGAGGAGCATGAAAAGGCCTGAAAAACAGGAGGAGCATGAAAATGTCTGAAAAATAGGAGGAGCATGAAAAGGTCTGAAAAATAGGAGGAGCATGAAAAGGCCTGCAAAATAGGAGGAGCATGAAAAGCTCTGAAAAATACGAGGAGCATGAAAAGGTCTGAAAAATAGGAGAAGCATGAAAAGGTCTGAAAAATACGAGGAGCATGGAAAGGTCTGAAAAATAGGAGGAGCATGAAAAGGTCTTAAAAATACGAGGAGCATGAAACTGTTTGAAAAATATCAGGAGCATGAACGGTGTGAAAAATATGAAGAGCATGAAAATGTCTGAAATATACGAGAGCATGAAAAGGTCGCAAATATATGAGGAGCATGAAAAGGTGTGAAAAATATGAAGAGTACGAAAAGGAGTTAAAAAAATGAGAAGCATGTAAAGGTGTGAAAAATATGAGGAGCATGAATCTGTAGGAAAAATATGCGGAGCATGAAATGGTGTGAAAAATATGAGGAGCAAGAAACGGTCACAAAAATATGAGGAGCATGAAAAGATCTGAAAAATATGAAGAGCATGCAAAGGTGTGAAATATATGAGGAGCATGAAAAGGTCTCAAAAATATGAGGAGCATGAAACGATCTGAAAAATATGAGGAGCATGAACAGCTGCAAAAAATATGAGGAGCGTGAAACAGTGTGAAAAATACGAAGAGCATGAAAACCTGAGAAAAATATCAAGAGCATGAAAAGGTCTGAAAAATAAGAAGAGCATGAAAAGGTTTGAAATATACGAAGATCATGAAAAGGTGTGAAAAATACGAAGAGCCTGAAAAAGTGTGAAAAACATGAAGAGCATGAAAAGGTGTGAAAAATATGAGGAGCATAGAAAGGTGTGAAAATATGAGGAGCATGAAACTGTATGAAAAATATGAGGAGCATGAAACGGTGTGAAAAATATCAAGAGCATGAAAAAGTCTCAAAATACAAGGAGCATGAAAAGGTCTCAAAAATACGAGGAGCATGAAAATGTCTGAAAAATACGAGGAGCATGAAAAGGTCTGAAAAAGACGAGGGGCAGGAAAAGTTCTCAAAAATACGAGGAGCATGAAAAGGTCTCAAAAATACGAGGAGGATGAAACAGTCTAAAAATACGAGGAGCATGAAACTGTATGAAAAATATGAGGAGCATGAAACGGTGTGAAAAATATCAAGAGCATGAAAAAGTCTCAAAAATACAAGGAGCATGAAAAGGTCTCAAAAATACGAGGACCATGAAAATGTCTGAAAAATACGAGGAGCATGAAAAGGTCTGAAAAAGACAAGGGGCAGGAAAAGTTCTCAAAAATACGAGGAGCATTAAAAGGTCTCAAAAATACGAGGATGATGAAACAGTCTAAAAAATACGAGGAGCATGAAACTGTATGAAAAATATGAGGAGCATGAAACGGTGTGAAAAATATGAAGAGCATGAAAATGTCTGAAAAATACAAGTAGCATGAAAAGGTCTGAAAAATATGAAGATTATGAAAAGCTGTCAAAAATATGAGGAGCATTAAATGGTGTGAAAAAATGAAGAGCATGAAAAGGTGTGAAAAATAAGAGCAGCATGGAAAGGTGTGAAAAATATGAGGAGCATTAAAAGGTGTGAAAAATATGAGGAACATGAAACGTTCTCAAAAATATTAGGAGCATGAAACGATCTGAAAAATATGAGGAGCATGAAAAGCTGCCAAAAATATGAGGAGCGTGAAACAGTGTGAAAAATACGAAGAGCATGAAAACCTGAGAAAAATATCAAGAGCATGAAAAGGTCTGAAAAATAAGAAGATCATGAAAAGGTGTGAAAAATACGAATATCATGAGAAGGTGTGAAAAACACGAAGAGCATGAAAAGTTGTGAAAAATACAAAGAGCATTAAAACTGTGAAAAATATGAAGAGCATGAAAAGGTGTGAAAAATATGAGGAGCATCAAAAGGTGTGAAAATATGAGGAGCATGAAACTGTATGAAAAATATGAGGAGCATGAAATGGTGTGAAAAATATGAAGAGCATGAAAATGTCTGAAAAATACAAGGAGCATGAAAAGGTCTTAAAAATATGAAGAGTATGAAAAGGTGTCAAAAATATGAGAAACATGTAAAGGTGTGAGAAATATGAGGAGCATGAATCTGTATGAAAAATAGGCGGAGCATGAAATGGTGTGAAAAATATGAACAGCAAGAAAAGGTGTGATAAATATGAGGAGTATGCAAAGGTCTGAAAAATACGAGGAGCATGAAAAGGTCTGAAAAATACAAGGAGTATGAAATGGTCTAAAAAACACGAGCACATGAAAAGGTCTGAAAAATATGAGAGCATTAAAACATCTGAAAAATATGAGGAGCATGAGAAGGTGTGAAAAATATGAGGAGCATCAAAAGGTCTGAAAAATATGAAGAGCATGAAAAGGTGTGAAACATACGAGGAGCATGAAAAGGTGTGAAAAATACGAGGAGCATGAAAAGGCCTGAAATACAGGAGGAGCATGAAAATGTCTGAAAAATATGAGGAGCATGAAAAGGCCTGAAAAATAGGAGGAGCATGAAAGGATCTGAAAAATATGAAGAGCATGCAATGGTGTGAAAAATATGAGGAACATTAAAAGGTGTGAAAAATATGAGGAGCAAGAAATGGTCTCAAAAATATGAGGAGCATGAAACGATCTGAAAAATATGAGGAGCATGAAAAGCTGCCAAAAATATGAGGAGGGTGAAACAGTGTGAAAAATACGAAGAGCATGAAAACCTGAGAAAAATATCAAGAGCATGAAAGGGTCTGAAAAATAAGAAGAGCATGAAAAGGTGTGAAATATATGAAGATCATGAAAAGGTGTGAAAAATACGAAGAGCCTGAAAAGGTGTGAAAAACACGAAGAGCATGAAAAGTTGTGAAAAATACGAAGAGCATGAAAACTGTGAAAAATACGAAGAGCATGAAAAGGTGTGAAAAATATGAGGAGCATATAAAGGTGTGAAAATATGAGGAGCATTAACCTGTATGAAAAATATGAGGAGCATGAAACGGGGTGAAAAATATGAAGAGCATGATAAAGTCTCAAAAATACGAGGAGCATGAAAAGGTCTCAAAAATACGAGGAGCATGAAAATGTCTGAAAAATACGAGGAGCATGAAAAGGTCTGAAAAAGACGAGGGGCAGGAAAAGGTCTCAAAAATACAAGGAGCATGAAAAGGTCTCAAAAATACGAGGATCATGAAAAGGTCTGAAAAATATGAGGAGCATGAAACTGTATGAAAAATATGAGGAGCATGAAACGGTGTGAAAAATATGAAGAGAATGAAAATGTCTGAAAAACACAGGCAGCATGAAAAGGTCTGAAAAATATGAAGAGTATGAAAAGGTGTCAAAAATATGAGAAGCATGAAAAGGTGTGAAAAATATGAGGAGCATGATCTGTATGAAAAATAGGCGGAGCATGAAATGGTGTGAAATATAAAGAGCAAGAAAAGGTGTGATAAATATGAGGAGTATGCAAAGGTCTGAAAAATACGAGGAACATGAAATGGTCTAAAAAACACGAGGAGCGTGAAAAGGTCTGAAAAATACGAGAGCATTAAAAGGTCTGAAAAATATGAGGAGCATGAGAAGGTCGGAAAAATATGAGGAGTATGAAAAGGTGTCAAATATATGAAGAGCATGAAAAGGTGTCAAAATATGAGTAGCAGGTAAAGGTGTGAAAAATAAGAGGAGCATGAATCTCTATGAAAAATATGAGGAACATGAAACGGTGTGAAAAATATAAAAAGCATGAAATGGTCTGAAAAAGATGAGGAGCATGAAACGGTCTGAAATATATCAGGAGCATGAAAAGCTGTCAAAAATATGAGGAGCATTAAATGGTGTGAAAAAAATGAAGAGCATGAAAGGTGTGAAAAATATGCAGAGCATGAAAAGGTGTGGAAAATATGAAGAGCATGTAAAGGTGTGAAAAACACGAAGAGCATGAAAAGTTCTGAAACATACGAAGAGCATGAATAGGTGTAAAAAATATGAGGAGCATGAAAAGGTGTGAAAAATATGCAGAGCATGAAAAGGTGTGGAAAATATGAAGAGCATGTAAAGGTGTGAAAAACACGAAGAGGATGAAAAGTTCTGAAACATATGAAGAGCATGAAAAGGTGTGAAAAATATGAGGTGCATGAAAAGGTGTGAAAAATACGAAGAGCATGAAAAAGTCTCAAAAAAAACGAGGAGCATGAAAAGGTCTCAAAAATACGAGGAGCATGAAAATATCTGAAAAATACGAGGAGCATGAAAAGGTCTTGAAAAAACGAGGGTCAGGAAAAGGTATCAAAAATACGAGGAGCATGAAAAGGTCTCAAAAATACGAGGAGCATGAAAAGGTCTGAAAAATACGAGGAACATGAAAAGGTCAAAAAGATGAAGAGCATGAAAAGGTGTCAAAATATGAGTAGCGGTAAAGGTCTGAAAATACGAGGAGCATGAAACTGTATGAAAAATATGAGGAGCATGAAACGGTGTGAAAAATATGAAAAGCAGGAAATGGTCTGAAAACTATGAGGAGCATGAAAAGGTCTGAAAAATATGAAGAGTATGCAAAGCTGTCAAAAATATGAGGAGCATTAAATGGTGTGAAAATAATGAAGAGCATGAAAAGGTGTGAAAAACATGCAGAGCATGAAAAGGTGTGGAAAATATGAAGAGCATGAAAGGTGTGAAAAACTCGAAGAGCATGAAAAGTTCTGAAAAATATCAAGAGCATGAAAAGGTGTGAAAAATACGAGGAGCATGAAAAGGTGTGAAAAATACGAGGAGCATGAAAACGTCTGAAAAATAGGAGGAGCATGAAAAGGCCTGCAAAATAAGAGGAGCATGAAAAGCTCTGAAAAATATGAGGAGCATGAAAAGGTCTGAAAATAGGAGGAGCATGAAAAGGTCTGAAAAATACGAGGAGAATGGAAAGGTCTGAAAAATAGGAGGAGCATGAAATGGTCTGAAAAATAAAAGGAGCATGGAAAGGTGTCAAAAATATGAGGAGCTTGAAAAGGTGTCAAAAATATGAAGAGCATGAAAAGGGGTCAAAAATTTGAATAGAATGTAAAGGAGTGAAAAATAAGAGGAGCATGAATCAGTATGAAAAATATGAGGAGCATGAAACGGTGTGAAAAATAGAACAGCATGAAAAATTGTGAAAACTATGAGGAGCATGAAACGGCCTGAAAAATATGAGGAGCATGAAACGGTCTGAAAAATATGAGGAGCATGAAATGGTCTGAAAAATATGAGGAGCATGAAAAACTGTCAAAAACATGAGGACCATAAAACAGTGAGAAAAATATGAAGAGGCTGAAAAGTGTGAAAAATACGAGGAGTATGAAAAGGTCTGAAAAATACGAGGAGCATGAAAAGGTGTGAAACATACGACGAGCATGAAGAGGTCTGAAAAATGTAAGGAGCATGAAAAGGTCTGAAAAATACGGGGAGCATGAAATGGTCTTTAAAATACGAGGAGCATGAAAAGGTCTGAAAAATATGAAGAGCATAAAAAGGAGTCAAAAATATGAGGAGCATCAAAAAGTGTCAAAAAAATATGAAGAGCATGAAAAGGTCCCAAGAATATGAGGAGCATGAAAAGGTCTGAAAAATATGAAGAGTATGAAAAGGAGTCAAAAATATGAGAAGCATGTAAAGGTGTGAAAAATATGAGGAGCATGAATCTGTATGAAAAATATGCAGAGCATGAAATGATGTGAAAAATATGAAGAGCATGAAAAAGTGTCAAAAACATGAGTAGCATGTAAAGGTGTCAAAAATATGAGAAGCATTAAAAGGTGTCAAAAATATGAGGAGCATGAAACGGTCTCAAAAATATGAGGAGCATGAAAGGATCTGAAAAATATGAAGAGCATGCAAAGGTGTGAAAAATATGAGGAGCATGAAACGGTTTCAAAAATATGAGGAGCATGAAACGATCTGAAAAATATGAGGAGCATGAAAAGCTGCCAAAAATATGAGGAGGGTGAAACAGTGTGAAAAATATGAAGTGCATGAAAACCTGAGAAAAATATCAAGAGCATGAAAAAGTCTGAAAAATAAGAAGAGCATGAAAAGGTGTGAAAAATACGAAGATCATGAAAAGGTGTGAAAAATACGAAGAGACTGAAAAGGTGTGAAAAACACGAAGAGCATGAAAAGTTTTGAAAAATTGGAAGAGCATGAAAACTGTGAAAAATACGAAGAGCATGAAAAGGTGTGAAAAATATGAGGAGCATGAAAAGGTGTGAAAATATGAGGAGCATGAAACTGTACGAAAAATATGAGGAGCAAGAAATGGTCTCAAAAATATGAGGAGCATGAAACGATCTGAAAAATATGAGGAGCATGAAAAGCTGCCAAAAATATGAGGAGCATGAAACAGTGTGAAAAATACGAAGAGCATGAAAACCTGAGAAATATATCAAGAGCATGAAAAGGTCTGAAAAATAAGAAGAGCATGAAAAGTGTGAAATATATGAAGATCATGAAAAGGTGTGAAAATACGAAGAGCCTGAAAAGGTGTGAAAAACACGAAGAGCATGAAAAGTGTGAAAAATACGAAGAGCATGAAAACTGTGAAAAATACGAAGAGCATGAAAAGGTGTGAAAAATATGAGGAGCATATAAAGGTGTGAAAATATGAGGAGCATTAACCTGTATGAAAATATGAGGACATGAAACGGTGTGAAAAATATGAAGAGCATGAAAGTCTCAAAAATACGAGGAGCATGAAAAGGTCTCAAAAATACGAGGAGCATGAAAAGTCTGAAAAATACGAGAGCTGAAAGGTCTGAAAAAGACGAGGGGCAGGAAAAGGTCTCAAAAATACAAGGAGCAGAAAAGGTCTCAAAAATACGAGGATCATGAAAAGGTCTGAAAAATACGAGGAGCATGAAACTGTATGAAAAATATGAGGAGCATGAAACGGTGTGAAAAATATGAAGAGAATGAAAATGTCTGAAAAACACAGGCAGCATGAAAAGGTCTGAAAAATATGAAGAGTATGAAAAGGCGTCAAAAATATGAGAAGCATGTAAAGGTGTGAAAAATATGAGGAGCATGATCTGTATGAAAAATAGGCGGAGCATGAAATGGTGTGAAATATAAAGAGCAAGAAAAGGTGTGATAAATATGAGGAGTATGCAAAGGTCTGAAAAATACGAGGAACATGAAATGGTCTAAAAAACACGAGGAGCGTGAAAAGCTCTGAAAAATACGAAAGCATTAAAAGGTCTGAAAAATATGAGGAGCATGAGAAGGTCGGAAAAATATGAGGAGTATGAAAAGGTGTCAAATATATGAAGAGCATGAAAAGGTGTCAAAATATGAGTAGCAGGTAAAGGTGTGAAAAATAAGAGGAGCATGAATCTCTATGAAAAATATGAGGAACATGAAACGGTGTGAAAAATATGAAAAGCATGAAATGGTCTGAAAAATATGAGGAGCATGAAACGGTCTGAAATATATCAGGAGCATGAAAAGCTGTCAAAAATATGAGGAGCATTAAATGGTGTGAAAAAAATGAAGAGCATGAAAGGTGTGAAAAATATGCAGAGCATGAAAAGGTGTGGAAAATATGAAGAGCATGTAAAGGTGTGAAAAACACGAAGAGCATGAAAAGTTCTGAAACATATGAAGAGCATGAAAAGGTGTGAAAAATATGAGGTGCATGAAAAGGTGTGAAAAATACGAAGAGCATGAAAAAGTCTCAAAAAAAACGAGGAGCATGAAAAGGTCTCAAAAATACGAGGAGCATGAAAATATCTGAAAAATACGAGGAGCATGAAAAGGTCTTGAAAAAACGAGGGTCAGGAAAAGGTATCAAAAATACGAGGAGCATGAAAAGGTCTCAAAAATACGAGGAGCATGAAAAGGTCTGAAAAATACGAGGAACATGAAAAGGTCAAAAAGATGAAGAGCATGAAAAGATGTCAAAATATGAGTAGTGGTAAAGGTCTGAAAAATACGAGGAGCATGAAACTGTATGAAAAATATGAGGAGCATGAAACGGTGTGAAAAATATGAAAAGCAGGAAATGGTCTGAAAACTATGAGGAGCATGAAAAGGTCTGAAAAATATGAAGAGTATGCAAAGCTGTCAAAAATATGAGGAGCATTAAATGGTGTGAAAATAATGAAGAGCATGAAAAGGTGTGAAAAATATGCAGAGCATGAAAAGGTGTGGAAAATATGAAGAGCATGAAAAGGTGTGAAAAACTCGAAGAGCATGAAAAGTTCTGAAAAATATCAAGAGCATGCAAAGGTGTGAAAAATACGAGGAGCATGAAAACGTCTGAAAAATAGGAGGAGCATGAAAAGGCCTGCAAAATAAGAGGAGCATGAAAAGCTCTGAAAAATATGAGGAGCATGAAAAGGTCTGAAAATAGGAGGAGCATGAAAAGGTCTGAAAAATACGAGGAACATGGAAAGGTCTGAAAAATAGGAGGAGCATGAAATGGTCTGAAAAATAAAAGGAGCATGGAAAGGTGTCAAAAATATGAGGAGCTTGAAAAGGTGTCAAAAATATGAAGAGCATGAAAAGGGGTCAAAAATTTGAATAGAATGTAAAGGAGTGAAAAATAAGAGGAGCATGAATCAGTATGAAAAATATGAGGAGCATGAAACAGTGTGAAAAATAGAACAGCATGAAAAGTTGTGAAAACTATGAGGAGCATGAAACGGCCTGAAAAATATGAGGAGCATGAAATGGTCTGAAAAATATGAGGAGCATGAAAAACTGTCAAAAACATGAGGACCATAAAACAGTGAGAAAAATATGAAGAGGCTGAAAAGTGTGAAAAATACGAGGAGTATGAAAAGGTCTGAAAAATACGAGGAGCATGAAAAGGTGTGAAACATACGACGAGCATGAAGCGGTCTGAAAAATGTAAGGAGCATGAAAAGGTCTGAAAAATACGAGGAGCATGAAATGGTCTTTAAAATACGAGGAGCATGAAAAGGTCTGAAAAATATGAAGAGCATAAAAAGGAGTCAAAAATATGAGGAGCATCAAAAGGTGTCAAAAAAATATGAAGAGCATGAAAAGGTCCCAAGAATATGAGGAGCATGAAAAGGTCTGAAAAATATGAAGAGTATGAAAAGGAGTCAAAAATATGAGAAGCATGTAAAGGTGTGAAGAATATGAGGAGCATGAAACTGTATGAAAAATATGCGGAGCATGAAATGATGTGAAAAATATGAAGAGCATGAAAAAGTGTCAAAAACATGAGTAGCATGTAAAGGTGTCAAAAATATGAAGAGCATTAAAAGGTGTCAAAAATATGAGGAGCATTAAAAGGTGTCAACAATATGAGGAGCATGAAACGGTCTCAAAAATATGAGGAGCATGAAAGGATCTGAAAAATATGAAGAGCATGCAAAGGTGTGAAATATATGAGGAGCATGAAACGGTTTCAAAAATATGAGGAGCATGAAACGATCTGAAAAATATGAGGAGCATGAAAAGCTGCCAAAAATATGAGGAGGGTGAAACAGTGTGAAAAATATGAAGTGCATGAAAACCTGAGAAAAATATCAAGAGCATGAAAAAGTCTGAAAAATAAGAAGAGCATGAAAAGGTGTGAAAAATACGAAGATCATGAAAAGGTGTGAAAAATACGAAGAGACTGAAAAGGTGTGAAAAACACGAAGAGCATGAAAAGTTTTGAAAAATTGGAAGAGCATGAAAACTGTGAAAAATACGAAGAGCATGAAAAGGTGTGAAAAATATGAGGAGCATGAAAAGGTGTGAAAATATGAGGAGCATGAAACTGTATGAAAAATATGAGGAGCATGAAACGGTGTGAAAAATATGAAGAGCATGAAAAAGTCTCAAAAATATGAGGAGCATAAAAAGGTCTCAAAAATACGAGGAGCATGTAAATGTCTGAAAAATACGAGGAGCATGAAAAGGTCTGAAAAAAACGAGGGGCAGGAAAAGGTCTCAAAAATATGAGGAACATGAAAAGGTCTCAAAAATACGAGGAGCATGAAAAGGTCTGAAAAATACGAGGAGCATGAAACTGTATGAAAAATATGAGGAGCATGAAACGGTGTGAAAAATATGAAGAGCATGAAAATATCTGAAAAATACAAGGAGCATGAAATGGTCTGAAAAAAATGAAGAGTATGAAAAGTTGTCAAAAATATGAGAAGCATGTAAAGGTGTGAAAAATATGAGGAGCATGAATCTGTATGAAAAATATGCGGAGCATGAAACGGTGTGAAAAATATGAAGAGCAAGAAAAGGTGTGATAAATATGAGGTGTATGCAAAGGTTTGAAAAATACAAGGAGCATGAAACGGTCTGAAAAATACAAGGAGTATGAAATGGTCTAAAAAACACGAGGAGCATGAAAAGGTCTGAAAAATACGAGAGCATTAAAAGGTCTGAAAAATATGAGGAGCATGAGAATGTGTGAAAAATACGAGGAGCATGAAAAGGTGTCAAAAATATGAAGAGCATGAAAAGGTGTCAAAATATGAGTAGCAGGTAAAGGTGTGAAAAACAAGAGGAGCATGAATCTGTATGAAAAATATGAGGAACATGAAATGGTGTGAAAAATATGAAAAGCATGAAATGGTCTGAAAAATATGAGGAGCATGAAATGCTCTGAAATATATGAGGAGCATGAAAAGCTGTCAAAAATATGAAGAGCATTAAATGGTTTGAAAAAATGAAGAGCATGAAAGGTGTGAAAAATATGCAGAGCATGAAAAGATGTGGAAAATATGAAGAGCATGAAAAGGTGTGAAAAACACGAAGAGCATGAAAAGTCCTGAAAAATATGAAGAGCATGAAAAGCTGTGAAAACTACGAGGAGCATGAAAAGATGTGAAAAATTCGAGGAGCATGAAAAGGCCTGAAAAACAGGAGGAGCATGAAAATGTCTGAAAAATAGGAGGAGCATGAAAAGATCTGAAAAATAGGAGGAGCATGAAAAGGCCTGCAAATTAGGAGGAGCATGAAAAGCTCTGAAAAATACGAGGAGCACGAAAATGTCTGAAATATACGAGGAGCATGAAAAGTTCCCAAGAATATGAGGAGCATGAAAAGGTCTGAAAAAATATGAAGAGTATGAAAAGGAGTCAAAAATATGAGAAGCATGTAAAGGTGTGAAAAATATGAGGAGCATGAATCTGTATGAGAAATATGCGGAGCAAGAAATGGTGTGAAAAATATGAAGAGCATGAAAAAGTGTCAAAAATATGAGTAGCACGTAAAGGTGTCAAAAACAGGAAGAGCATGAAAAGGTGTCAAAAATATGAGGAGCATAAAAAGGTGTGAAAAATATGAGGAGCATGAAACGGTCCCCAAAATATGAGGAGCATGAAACGATCTGAAAAATATGAAGAACATGCAAAGGTGTGAAAAATATGAGGAGCATTAAAAGGTGTGAAAAATATGAGGAGCATGAAACGGTCTCAAAAATATGAGGAGCATGAAACGATCTGAAAAATATGAGGAGCATGAAAAGCTGCCAAAAATATGAGGAGGGTGAAACAGTGTGAAAAATACCAAGAGCATGAAAACCTGAGAAAAATATCAAGAGCATGAAAAGGTCTGAAAAATAAGAAGAGCATGAAAAGGTGTGAAAAATACAAAGATCATGAAAAGGTGTGAAAAATACGAAGAGCCTGAAAAGGTGTGAAAAACATGAAGAGCATGAAAAGTTGTGAAAAATACGAAGAGCATGAAAACTGTGAAAAATACGAAGAGCATGAAAAGGTGTGAAAAATATGAGGAGCATATAAAGGTGTGAACATATGAGGAGCATGAAACTGTATGAAAAATATGAGGAGCATGAAATGGTCTGAAAAATACTAGGAGCATGAAAAGGTCTGAAAAATATGAAGAGCATGAAAAGGAGTCAAAAATATGAGGAGCATCAAAAGGTGTCAAAAATATTAAGAGCATGAAAAGGTCTCAAAAAAATGAGGAGCATGTAAAGGTGTGAAAAATATGAGGAGCATGAAACGGTGTGAAAAATATGAAGAGCATGAAAAGGTGTGAAAAATATGAGGAGTATGCAAAGGTCTGAAAAATACGAGCAGCATATAAAAGTCTGAAATATACGAGAGCATTGAAAGGTCTGAAAAATATGAGGAGCATGAGAAGGCCTGAAAAATACGAGGAGCATGAAAATGTCTGAAAAATACGAGAGCATTAAAAGGTCTGAAAAATATGAGGAGCATGAGAAGGCCTGAAAAATACAAGGAGCATGAAAAGGTGTCAAAAATATGAAGAGCATGAAAACGTGTCAAAATATGAGTAACATGTAAAGGTGTGAAAAATAAGAGGAGTATGAATCTGTATGAAAATTATGAGGAACATGGAACGGTGTGAAAAATATGAAAAGCATGAAATGGTCTGAAAAATATGAGGAGCATGAAATGGTCTGAAATATATGAGGTGCATGAAAAGCTGTCAAAAATATGAGGAGAATTAAATGGTGTGAAAAAAAGGAAGAGCATGAAAAAGTGTGAAAAATATGCAGAGCATGAAAAGGTGTGGAAAATATGAAGAGCAAGAAAAGGTTTGATAAATATGAGTATGCAAAGGTCTGAAAAACACGAGGAGCATGAAAAGGTCTGAAAAATACAAGGAGTATGAAATGGTCTAAAAAACACGAGGAGCATGAAAAGGTCTGAAAAATACCAGAGCATAAAAAAGGTGTGAAAATATGAGGAGCATGAAACTGTATGAAAATTATGAGGAGCATGAAACGGTCTGGAAAATATGAGGAGCATGAAATGGTGTGAAAAATATGAAGAGAATGAAATGGTGTGAAAAATATGAGGAGCATGAAACGGTTATGAAAAAATACGAGGAGCATGAAAAGGTTTGAAAAATACCAGGAGCATGACAAGGTGTGAAAAATACGAGGAGCATGAAAAGGTCTGAAAAATAAGAAGAGCATGAAAAGGTGTCAAAATTATGAGGAGCATCAAAAGGTGTGATTAGTATGAAGAGCATGAAAAGGTGTCAAAACTATGTGGAGCATGTAAGGTGTGAAAAATATGAGGAGCATGAAACGGTCTGGAAAATATGAGGAACATGAAATGGTTTGAAAAATATGAAGAGCTACAAAAGGTGTAAAAAATATGAGGGGCAATAAATGGTGTGAGAAATATGAGGAGCATGAAACGGTATTAAATTATGAGGAGCATGAAAAGGCCAGAAACATACGAGGAGCATGAAAAGGCCAGAAACATACGAGGAGGATGAAAAGGTCTGAAAAATACGAGGAGCATGAAAAGGTCTGAAAAATAAAAGCCGCATAAAAAGGTGTCAAAATATAGGAAGGACATGAAAAGGGGTCAAAAATATGAATAGAATGTAAAGGTGTGAAAAATAAGAGGAGCATGAATCAGTATGAAAAATATGAGGAGCATGAAATGGTGTGAAAAATATGAAGAGCATGAAAAGCTGTCAAAAATATGAGGAGAATAAAAAGATATGAAAAATATGAAGAGCATGAAAAGGTGTCAAAAATATGAGGAGGATGAAAAGGTGTGAAAAATATGAGGAGCATGAAAAGGTGTGAAAAAAACGAGCAGCATGAAAAGGTCGGAAAAATACGAGGAGATTGAAAAGGTCTGAAAAATAGGTACAGTTTGAAAAGGTGTTAAAAATATGAGCAGCATGAAAAGGTGTGAAAAAAATGAAGAACATGAAAAGGTGTCAAAAACATGAGGATCATGTAAAGGTGTGAAAAATATGAGGAGCATGAATCGGTATGAAAAATATGAGGAGCATGAAACGGTGTGAAAAATATGAGGAGCATGAAAAGTGTGAAATGTATGAGGAGCATGAAAAGCTGAGAAAAATAAGAGGAGCATGAAACGGTCTGAAAAAATATGAGGAGCATGAAACGGTCTGAAAAAATATGAGGAGCATGAAACGGTCTGAAAAATATGAAGAGCATGACAAGGTGTCAAAAATATGAGCAGCATGAAACAGTGTGAAAAATATGAAGATCATGAAAAGGTGTGAAAAAGACGAAGAGCATGAAAAGGTGTGAAAAATACGAGGAGTATCAAAAGGTCTAAATGGGTAGCATGAAAAAGTATGAAAAATACGAGGAGCATGAAAAACTCTGAAAAATATGAGGAGTTTGGAAATGTCTGAAAAATACGAGGAGCATGAAAAGGTGTGAAAAACACGAAGTGGATGAATAGGTGTGAAAAATATCAAGAGCATGAAAAGGTCTGAAAAATATGAAGAGCTTAAAAAGTTGTGAAAAATTCGAGGAGCATGAAAAGGTCTGGAAAATATGTAGAGCATGAAGAGATGTGAAAAATATGCAGAGATTGAAACGGTATGAAAAATATGAGGCGCATGAAACTGTATGAAAAATATGAGGAGCATGAAACGGTGTGAAAAATATGAAGAGCATGAAAAGTTTTGAAAATATTAGGAGCATGGAAAGGTGTGAAAAATATGAGGAGCATGAAACGGTCTGAAAAATATGAGGAGCATGAAACGGTCTGAAATATATGAGGAGCATGAAACGGTCTGAAAAATATGAGGAGCATGAAAAGGTGTCAAACATATAAGGAGCAGGAAACGGTGTGAAATTATGAAGAGCATGAAACGGTGTGAAACATATGAAGAGCTTATTAGGCGTAAAAAATATGAGGGGCGTGAAAAGGTGTGAAAAATATGAGGGCATGAAACGGTATGGAAAATATAAGGAGCTAGAAACGGTGTGAAAAATATGAAGAGCATGAAAAGTTGTGAAAAATACGAAGGGCGTAAAAAGGAGGGAAAAATATGAGGAGCATGAAAAGGTGTCTAAATTATGAGGAGCCTGAAATTGTCTGAAAAATATGTGAGCATGAAAAAGAGTCAAAAATACGAGGAGCCTGAAAAGGTGTGAAAAATACGAGGAGCATGAAAAGGTGTGAAAAAAACGAGCAGCATGAAAAGGTCTGAAAAAGACCAGGAGCATGAAACGGTCTGAAAAATACGAGGAGCATGAAAAGGTCGGAAAAATATGTAGAGCATGAAAAGGTGTCAAAAATATGAGCACCATGAAAGGGTGTGAAAAATATGAAGAGCAAGAAAAGGTGTCAAAAACATGAGGATCATGTAAAGGTGTGAAAAATATGAGGAGCATGAATCTGTATGAAAAATATGAGGAGCATGAAACGGTGTGAAAAATATGAGGAGCATGAAAAGAGTGAAATATATGAGGAGCATGAAAAGCTGAGAAAAATAAGAGGAGCATGAAACGGTCTGAAAAAATATGAGGAGATTGAAACGGTCTGACATATATGAGGAGCATGAAACGGTCTGAAAAATATGAGGAGCATGAAACGGTGTGAAAAATATGAGAATAATGAAAATGAATCAAACACATGTTTGTTCAGCGAGGTCAGGACTCTTACGCCTCTCCAGCTGAGGCGGGAGAACAAGGGTCCCTTTCCACGTGCCACAGGAATCCTGGGACTCCTATCAAGTTTCACGAGGAGTCAGGCATCGTCTCCTTTGGAGGCACTGATCTCCGCGTACCTCTGGAGTTTTCAAAGGATGTGAGGCCTCCGGTCGCGGTGAGGTCGGGAACTAGGTCTTTCTTTGGGTTCTCCACAGGGGATTCAGACATCATTTTGTCTTGGGAGTTGCAAGACGACCCTGCATTCAAGTCACTGCAGGGATATCCAGCCTTATTTCGAGTCAGGGCTTCGCGGTGACCATTCCACTTGAGGCTGTAAACTCAGGGTCAATCTCACATACCTAGAGCTGAGAGAAGCCTCCTCTTGAGGTGCTTGTGGTAAGGTGGTATTCCTCTGGAGTAGAAGCCAGGGACTAACCTCTCATCTCGAGTTGATTTTTTGTCCACGGAGCTCTTTCGTGTTGCTACAGTGACCTCAGGATCCCTCTAGCCTTGAAACAGTGTTCTTGGGGTTTCTCTGGAGTGCCATCAAGGAAATGAAGGCTCCGTTCATGTGCGATGTGCTACAAGGAATTGCTCTGCACGCAGTGCAGGGGAAACGGGCCTCATCTCGCGGCGAGGGGGAAGTCTCATGGTTTTTCTCGAGTTGCGGCGGGAACCTGGGGTATATTCTCGAGTTACGACGGGGATGGCCCTTCCACACACGTGTTGGTTCAGCGACGACAAGACTCCTGCCTAGTTGCGAGGGACAACTCGGGATTCTCCTCGAGGCTTGGCAGGGCAATTTTGACGCCTCTCCAGTGAGGCCGGAGACCAAGGGGCCCTTTCCACGTGCCACAGGAATCCTAGGACTCCCTTCAAGTTTCACGAGGAGTCAGGCATCGTCTCCTTTGGAGGCACTGATCTCCGCGTACCTCTGGAGTTTTCAAAGGATGTGATGCCTCCGGTTGCGATGAGGTGGGGAACTAGGTCTTTCTCTGTGGTCTCCACAGGGGATTCAGATCTCAAAAATACGAGGATCATGAAAAGGTGTGAAAAATACGAGGAGCATGAAACTATGAAAAATATGAGGAGCATGAAACGGTGTGAAAAATATGAAGAGCATGAAAATGTCTGAAAAATACAAGGAGCATGAAAAAGTATGAAAAACATGAAGAGTATGAAAAGGTGTCAAAAATATGAGAAGCATGTAAAGGTGTGAAAAACATGAGGAGCATGAATCTATATGAAAAATATGTGGAGCATGAAATGGTGTGAAAAATATGAAGAGCAAGAAAAGGTGTGATAAATATGAGGAGTATGCAAAGGTCTGAAAAATACGAGGAGCATGAAATGGTCTAAAAAACACGAGGAGCATGAAAAGGTCTGAAAAATACGAGAGCTTTAACAGGTCTGAAAAATAAGAGGAGCATGAGAAGGTCTGAAAAATACGAGGAGCAGGAAATGGTGTCAAAAATATGAAGAGCATGAAAACGGGTCAAAATATAAGTAGCAGGTAAAGGTGTGAAAAATAAGAGGAGCATGAATCTGTATGAAAAATATGAGGAACATGAAACGGTGTGAAAAATATGAAAAGCATGAAATGGTCTGAAAAATATGAGGAGCATGAAACGGTCTGAAATATATGAGGAGTATGAAAAGCTGTGAAAAATATGAGGAGTATTAAATGGTGTGAAAAAAATGAAGAGCATGAAAGGTGTGAAAAATATGCAGAGCATGAAAAGGTGTGGAAAATTATGAAGAGCATGAAAAGGTGTGAAAAACACGAAGAGCATGCAAAGTTCTGAAAAATATGAAGAGCATGAAAAGGTGTGAAAAATACGAGGAGCATGAAAAGGCCTGAAAAACAGGAGGAGCATGAAAAGGTCTGAAAAATAGGAGGAGCATGAAAAGGTCTGAAAAATAGGAGGAGCATGAAAAGGCCTGCAAAATAGGAGGAGCATGAAAAGCTCTGAAAAATACGAGGAGCATGAAAAGGTCTGAAAAATACGAGGAGCATGGAAAGGTCTGAAAAATACGAGGAGCATGGAAAGGTCTGAAAAATAGGAGGAGCATGAAAAGGTCTTAAAAATACGAGGAGCATGAAACTGTTTGAAAAATATCAGGAGCATGAACGGTGTGAAAAATATGAAGAGCATGAAAAGGTCTGAAATATACGAGGAGCATGAAAAGGTCGCAAATATATGAGGAGCATGAAAAGGTGTGAAAAATATGAAGAGTACGAAAAGGAGTTAAAAAAATGAGAAGCATGTAAAGGTGTGAAAAATATGAGGAGCATGAATCTGGAGGAAAAATATGCGGAGCATGAAATGGTGTGAAAAATATGAGGAGCAAGAAACGGTCACAAAAATATGAGGAGCATGAAAAGATCTGAAAAATATGAAGAGCATGCAAAGGTGTGAAATATATGAGGAGCATAAAAAGGTCTCAAAAATATGAGGAGCATGAAACGATCTGAAAAATATGAGGAGCATGAACAGCTGCCAAAAATATGAGGAGCGTGAAACAGTGTGAAAAATACGAAGAGCATGAAAACCTGAGAAAAATATCAAGAGCATGAAAAGGTCTGAAAAATAAGAAGAGCATGAAAAGGTTTGAAATATACGAAGATCATGAAAAGGTGTGAAAAATACGAAGAGCCTGAAAAAGTGTGAAAAACATGAAGAGCATGAAAAGGTGTGAAAAATATGAGGAGCATAGAAAGGTGTGAAAATATGAGGAGCATGAAACTGTATGAAAAATATGAGGAGCATGAAACGGTGTGAAAAATATGACAAGCAGGAAATGGTCTGAAAACTATGAGGAGCATGAAAAGGTCTGAAAAATATGAAGAGTATGCAAAGCTGTCAAAAATATGAGGAGCATTAAATGGTGTGAAAATAATGAAGAGCATGAAAAGGTGTGAAAAATATGCAGAGCATGAAAAGGTGTGGAAAATATGAAGAGCATGAAAAGGTGTGAAAAACACGAAGAGCATGCAAAGTTCTGAAAAATATGAAGAGCATGAAAAGGTGTGAAAAATACGAGGAGCATGAAAAGGCCTGAAATACAGGAGGAGCATGAAAATGTCTGAAAAATATGAGGAGCATGAAAAGGCCTGAAAAATAGGAGGAGCATGAAAGGATCTGAAAAATATGAAGAGCATGCAATGGTGTGAAAAATATGAGGAACATTAAAAGGTGTGAAAAATATGAGGAGCAAGAAATGGTCTCAAAAATATGAGGAGCATGAAACGATCTGAAAAATATGAGGAGCATGAAAAGCTGCCAAAAATATGAGGAGGGTGAAACAGTGTGAAAAATACGAAGAGCATGAAAACCTGAGAAAAATATCAAGAGCATGAAAGGGTCTGAAAAATAAGAAGAGCATGAAAAGGTGTGAAATATATGAAGATCATGAAAAGGTGTGAAAAATACGAAGAGCCTGAAAAGGTGTGAAAAACACGAAGAGCATGAAAAGTTGTGAAAAATACGAAGAGCATGAAAACTGTGAAAAATACGAAGAGCATGAAAAGGTGTGAAAAATATGAGGAGCATATAAAGGTGTGAAAATATGAGGAGCATGAAACTGTATGAAAAATATGAGGAGCATGAAATGGTGTGAAAAATATGAAGAGAATGAAAATGTCTGAAAAATACAAGGAGCATGAAAAGGTCTTAAAAATATGAAGAGTATGAAAAGGTGTCAAAAATATGAGAAACATGTAAAGGTGTGAGAAATATGAGGAGCATGAATCTGTATGAAAAATAGGCGGAGCATGAAATGGTGTGAAAAATATGAACAGCAAGAAAAGGTGTGATAAATATGAGGAGTATGCAAATGTCTGAAAAATACGAGGAGCATGAAAAGGTCTGAAAAATACAAGGAGTATGAAATGGTCTAAAAAACACGAGCACATGAAAAGGTCTGAAAAATATGAGAGCATTAAAACATCTGAAAAATATGAGGAGCATGAGAAGGTGTGAAAAATATGAGGAGCATCAAAAGGTCTGAAAAATATGAAGAGCATGAAAAGGTGTGAAACATACGAGGAGCATGAAAAGGTGTGAAAAATACGAGGAGCATGAAAAGGCCTGAAATACAGGAGGAGCATGAAAATGTCTGAAAAATATGAGGAGCATGAAAAGGCCTGAAAAATAGGAGGAGCATGAAAGGATCTGAAAAATATGAAGAGCATGCAATGGTGTGAAAAATATGAGGAACATTAAAAGGTGTGAAAAATATGAGGAGCAAGAAATGGTCTCAAAAATATGAGGAGCATGAAACGATCTGAAAAATATGAGGAGCATGAAAAGCTGCCAAAAATATGAGGAGGGTGAAACAGTGTGAAAAATACGAAGAGCATGAAAACCTGAGAAAAATATCAAGAGCATGAAAGGGTCTGAAAAATAAGAAGAGCATGAAAAGGTGTGAAATATATGAAGATCATGAAAAGGTGTGAAAAATACGAAGAGCCTGAAAAGGTGTGAAAAACACGAAGAGCATGAAAAGTTGTGAAAAATACGAAGAGCATGAAAACTGTGAAAAATACGAAGAGCATGAAAAGGTGTGAAAAATATGAGGAGCATATAAAGGTGTGAAAATATGAGGAGCATTAACCTGTATGAAAAATATGAGGAGCATGAAACGGTGTGAAAAATATGAAGAGCATGATAACGTCTCAAAAATACGAGGAGCATGAAAAGGTCTCAAAAATACGAGGAGCATGAAAATGTCTGAAAAATACGAGAAGCATGAAAAGGTCTGAAAAAGACGAGGGGCAGGAAAAGGTCTCAAAAATACAAGGAGCATGAAAAGGTCTCAAAAATACGAGGATCATGAAAAGGTCTGAAAAATACGAGGAGCATGAAACTGTATGAAAAATATGAGGAGCATGAAACGGTGTGAAAAATATGAAGAGAATGAAAATGTCTGAAAAACACAGGCAGCATGAAAAGGTCTGAAAAATATGAAGAGTATGAAAGGTGTCAAAAATATGAGAAGCATGTAAAGGTGTGAAAAATATGAGGAGCATGATCTGTATGAAAAATAGGCGGAGCATGAAATGGTGTGAAATATAAAGAGCAAGAAAAGGTGTGATAAATATGAGGAGTATGCAAAGGTCTGAAAAATACGAGGAACATGAAATGGTCTAAAAAACACGAGGAGCGTGAAAAGGTCTGAAAAATACGAGAGCATTAAAAGGTCTGAAAAATATGAGGAGCATGAGAAGGTCGGAAAAATATGAGGAGTATGAAAAGGTGTCAAATATATGAAGAGCATGAAAAGGTGTCAAAATATGAGTAGCAGGTAAAGGTGTGAAAAATAAGAGGAGCATGAATCTCTATGAAAAATATGAGGAACATGAAACGGTGTGAAAAATATAAAAAGCATGAAATGGTCTGAAAAATATGAGGAGCATGAAACGGTCTGAAATATATCAGGAGCATGAAAAGCTGTCAAAAATATGAGGAGCATTAAATGGTGTGAAAAAAATGAAGAGCATGAAAGGTGTGAAAAATATGCAGAGCATGAAAAGGTGTGGAAAATATGAAGAGCATGTAAAGGTGTGAAAAACACGAAGAGCATGAAAAGTTCTGAAACATACGAAGAGCATGAATAGGTGTAAAAAATATGAGGAGCATGAAAAGGTGTGAAAAATATGCAGAGCATGAAAAGGTGTGGAAAATATGAAGAGCATGTAAAGGTGTGAAAAACACGAAGAGGATGAAAAGTTCTGAAACATATGAAGAGCATGAAAAGGTGTGAAAAATATGAGGTGCATGAAAAGGTGTGAAAAATACGAAGAGCATGAAAAAGTCTCAAAAAAAACGAGGAGCATGAAAAGGTCTCAAAAATACGAGGAGCATGAAAATATCTGAAAAATACGAGGAGCATGAAAAGGTCTTGAAAAAACGAGGGTCAGGAAAAGGTATCAAAAATACGAGGAGCATGAAAAGGTCTCAAAAATACGAGGAGCATGAAAAGGTCTGAAAAATACGAGGAACATGAAAAGGTCAAAAAGATGAAGAGCATGAAAAGGTGTCAAAATATAAGTAGCGGTAAAGGTCTGAAAAATACGAGGAGCATGAAACTGTATGAAAAATATGAGGAGCATGAAACGGTGTGAAAAATATGACAAGCAGGAAATGGTCTGAAAACTATGAGGAGCATGAAAAGGTCTGAAAAATATGAAGAGTATGCAAAGCTGTCAAAAATATGAGGAGCATGAAAAGGTGTGAAAAATATGCAGAGCATGAAAAGGTGTGGAAAATATGAAGAGCATGAAAAGGTGTGAAAAACTCGAAGAGCATGAAAAGTTCTGAAAAATATCAAGAGCATGAAAAGGTGTGAAAAATACGAGGAGCATGAAAAGGTGTGAAAAATACGAGGAGCATGAAATGGTCTGAAAAATATGAAGAGCATAAAAAGGAGTCAAAAATATGAGGAGCATCAAAAGGTGTCAAAAAAATATGAAGAGCATGAAAAGGTCCCAAGAATATGAGGAGCATGAAAAGGTCTGAAAAATATGAAGAGTATGAAAAGGAGTCAAAAATATGAGAAGCATGTAAAGGTGTGAAGAATATGAGGAGCATGAAACTGTATGAAAAATATGCGGAGCATGAAATGATGTGAAAAATATGAAGAGCATGAAAAAGTGTCAAAAACATGAGTAGCATGTAAAGGTGTCAAAAATATGAAGAGCATTAAAAGGTGTCAAAAATATGAGGAGCATTAAAAGGTGTCAACAATATGAGGAGCATGAAACGGTCTCAAAAATATGAGGAGCATGAAAGGATCTGAAAAATATGAAGAGCATGCAAAGGTATGAAAAATATGAGGAGCATGAAACGGTTTCAAAAATATGAGGAGCATGAAACGATCTGAAAAATATGAGGAGCATGAAAAGCTGCCAAAAATATGAGGAGGGTGAAACAGTGTGAAAAATATGAAGTGCATGAAAACATGAGAAAAATATCAAGAGCATGAAAAAGTCTGAAAAATAAGAAGAGCATGAAAAGGTGTGAAAAATACGAAGATCATGAAAAGGTGTGAAAAATACGAAGAGACTGAAAAGGTGTGAAAAACACGAAGAGCATGAAAAGTTTTGAAAAAATGGAAGAGCATGAAAACTGTGAAAAATACGAAGAGCATGAAAAGGTGTGAAAAATATGAGGAGCATGAAAAGGTGTGAAAATATGAGGAGCATGAAACTGTATGAAAAATATGAGGAGCATGAAACGGTGTGAAAAATATGAAGAGCATGAAAAAGTCTCAAAAATATGAGGAGCATAAAAAGGTCTCAAAAATACGAGGAGCATGTAAATGTCTGAAAAATACGAGGAGCATGAAAAGGTCTGAAAAAAACGAGGGGCAGGAAAAGGTCTCAAAAATATGAGGAACATGAAAAGGTCTCAAAGATACGAGGAGCATGAAAAGGTCTGAAAAATACGAGGAGCATGAAACTGTATGAAAAATATGAGGAGCATGAAACGGTGTGAAAAATATGAAGAGCATGAAAATATCTGAAAAATACAAGGAGCATGAAATGGTCTGAAAAAAATGAAGCGTATGAAAAGTTGTCAAAAATATGAGAAGCATGTAAAGGTGTGAAAAATATGAGGAGCATGAATCTGTATGAAAAATATGCGGAGCATGAAATGGTGTGAAAAATATGAAGAGCAAGAAAAGGTGTGATAAATATGAGGAGTATGCAAAGGTCTGAAAAATACGAGGAGCATGAAAAGGTCTGAAAAATACAAGGAGTATGAAATGGTCTAAAAAATACGAGGAGCATGAAAAGGTCTGAAAAATATGAGAGCATTAAAAGGTCTGAAAAATATGAGGAGCATGAGATGGTCTGAAAAATACGAGGAGCATGAAAAGGTGTCAAAAATATGAAGAGCATTAAAAGGTGTCAAAATATGAGTAGCAGGTAAAGGTGTGAAAAACAAGAGGAGTATGAATCTGTATGAAAAATATGAGGAACATGAAACGGTGTGAAAAATATGAAAAGCATGAAATGGTTTGAAAAATATGAGGAGCATGAAATGCTCTGAAATATATGAGGAGCATGAAAAGCTGTCAAAAATATGAAGAGCATTAAATGGTTTGAAAAAATGAAGAGCATGAAAGGTGTGAAAAATATGCAGAGCATGAAAAGGTGTGGAAAATATGAAGAGCATGAAAAGGTGTGAAAAACACGAAGAGCATGAAAAGTCCTGAAAAATATGAAGAGCATGAAAAGGTGTGAAAACTACGAGGAGCATGAAAAGATGTGAAAAATTCGAGGAGCATGAAAAGGCCTGAAAAACAGGAGGAGCATGAAAATGTCTGAAAAATAGGAGGAGCATGAAAAGATCAGAAAAATAGGAGGAGCATGAAAAGGCCTGCAAATTAGGAGGAGCATGAAAAGCTCTGAAAAATACGAGGAGCACGAAAATGTCTGAAATATACGAGGAGCATGAAAAGTTCCCAAGAATATGAGGAGCATGAAAAGGTCTGAAAAAATATGAAGAGTATGAAAAGGAGTCAAAAATATGAGAAGCATGTAAAGGTGTGAAAAATATGAGGAGCATGAATCTGTATGAGAAATATGCGGAGCAAGAAATGGTGTGAAAAATATGAAGAGCATGAAAAAGTGTCAAAAATATGAGTAGCACGTAAAGGTGTCAAAAACATGAAGAGCATGAAAAGGTGTCAAAAATATGAGGAGCAATAAAAGGTGTGAAAAATATGAGGAGCATGAAACGGTCCCAAAAATATGAGGAGCATGAAACGATCTGAAAAATATGAAGAACATGCAAAGGTGTGAAAAATATGAGGAGCATTAAAAGGTGTGAAAAATATGAGGAGCATGAAACGGTCTCAAAAATAAGAGGAGCATGAAACGATCTGAAAAATATGAGGAGCATGAAAAGCTGCCAAAAATATGAGGAGGGTGAAACAGTGTGAAAAATACCAAGAGCATGAAAACCTGAGAAAAATATCAAGAGCATGAAAAGGTCTGAAAAATAAGAAGAGCATGAAAAGGTTTGAAAAATACGAAGATCATGAAAAGGTGTGAAAAATTCGAAGAACATGAAAAGGTGTGAAAAACACGAAGAGCATGAAAAGGTGTGAAAAATATGAGGAGCATATAAAGGTGTGAAAATATGAGGAGCATGAAACTGTATGAAAAATATGAGGAGCATGAAATGGTCTGAAAAATACTAGGAGCATGAAAAGGTCTGAAAAATATGAAGAGCATGAAAAGGAGTCAAAAATATGAGGAGCATCAAAAGGTGTCAAAAATATTAAGAGCATGAAAAGGTCTCAAAAAATGAGGAGCATGTAAAGGTGTGAAAAATATGAGGAGCATGAAACGGTGTGAAAAATATGAAGAGCATGAAAAGGTGTGAAAAATATGAGGAGTATGTAAAGGTCTGAAAAATACGAGCAGCATATAAAAGTCTGAAATATACGAGAGCATTGAAAGGTCTGAAAAATATGAGGAGCATGAGAAGGCCTGAAAAATACGAGGAGCATGAAAATGTCTGAAAAATACGAGAGCATTAAAAGGTCTGAAAAATATGAGGAGCATGAGAAGGCCTGAAAAATACAAGGAGCATGAAAAGGTGTCAAAAATATGAAGAGCATGAAAACGTGTCAAAATATGAGTAACATGTAAAGGTGTGAAAAATAAGAGGAGTATGAATCTGTATGAAAATTATGAGGAACATGGAACGGTGTGAAAAATATGAAAAGCATGAAATGGTCTGAAAAATATGAGGAGCATGAAATGGTCTGAAATATGAGGTGCATGAAAAGCTGTCAAAAATATGAGGAGAATTAAATGGTGTGAAAAAAAGGAAGAGCATGAAAAAGTGTGAAAAATATGCAGAGCATGAAAAGGTGTGGAAAATATGAAGAGCAAGAAAAGGTTTGATAAATATGAGGAGTATGCAAAGGTCTGAAAAACACGAGGAGCATGAAAAGGTCTGAAAAATACAAGGAGTATGAAATGGTCTAAAAAACACGAGGAGCATGAAAAGGTCTGAAAAATACCAGAGCATAAAAAAGGTGTGAAAATATGAGGAGCATGAAACTGTATGAAAATTATGAGGAGCATGAAACGGTCTGGAAAATATGAGGAGCATGAAATGGTGTGAAAATATGAAGAGAATGAAATGGTGTGAAAAATATGAGGAGCATGAAACGGTTATGAAAAAATACGAGGAGCATGAAAAGGTTTGAAAAATACCAGGAGCATGACAAGGTGTGAAAAATACGAGGAGCATGAAAAGGTCTGAAAAATAAGAAGAGCATGAAAAGGTGTCAAAATTATGAGGAGCATCAAAAGGTGTGATTAGTATGAAGAGCATGAAAAGGTGTCAAAACTATGTGGAGCATGTAAGGTGTGAAAAATATGAGGAGCATGAAACGGTCTGGAAAATATGAGGAACATGAAATGGTTTGAAAAATATGAAGAGCTACAAAAGGTGTAAAAAATATGAGGGGCAATAAATGGTGTGAGAAATATGAGGAGCATGAAACGGTATTAAATTATGAGGAGCATGAAAAGGCCAGAAACATACGAGGAGCATGAAAAGGCCAGAAACATACGAGGAGGATGAAAAGGTCTGAAAAATACGAGGAGCATGAAAAGGTCTGAAAAATAAAAGCCGCATAAAAAGGTGTCAAAATATAGGAAGGACATGAAAAGGGGTCAAAAATATGAATAGAATGTAAAGGTGTGAAAAATAAGAGGAGCATGAATCAGTATGAAAAATATGAGGAGCATGAAATGGTGTGAAAAATATGAAGAGCATGAAAAGCTGTCAAAAATATGAGGAGCATAAAAAGATATGAAAAATATGAAGAGCATGAAAAGGTGTCAAAAATATGAGGAGGATGAAAAGGTGTGAAAAATATGAGGAGCATGAAAAGGTGTGGAAAAAACGAGCAGCATGAAAATGTCTGAAAAATACGAGGAGATTGAAAAGGTCTGAAAAATAGGTACAGTTTGAAAAGGTGTTAAAAATATGAGCAGCATGAAAAGGTGTGAAAAAAATGAAGAACATGAAAAGGTGTCAAAAACATGAGGATCATGTAAAGGTGTGAAAAATATGAGGAGCATGAATCTGTATGAAAAATATGAGGAGCATGAAACGGTGTGAAAAATATGAGGAGCATGAAAAGTGTGAAATGTATGAGGAGCATGAAAAGCTGAGAAAAATAAGAGGAGCATGAAACGGTCTGAAAAAATATGAGGAGCATGAAACGGTCTGAAAAAATATGAGGAGCATGAAACGGTCTGAAATATATGAAGAGCATGACAAGGTGTCAAAAATATGAGCAGCATGAAACAGTGTGAAAAATATGAAGATCACGAAAAGGTGTGAAAAAGACGAAGAGCATGAAAAGGTGTGAAAAATACGAGGAGTATCAAAAGGTCTAAAAAATACGGGTAGCATGAAAAAGTATGAAAAATACGAGGAGCATGAAAAACTGAAAAATATGAGGAGCATGAAAATGTCTGAAAAATACGAGGAGCATGAAAAGGTGTGAAAAACACGAAGTGGATGAATAGGTGTGAAAAATATCAAGAGCATGAAAAGGTCTGAAAAATATGAAGAGCTTGAAAAGTTGTGAAAAATTGGAGGAGCATGAAAAGGTCTGGAAAATATGTAGAGCATGAAGAGACGTGAAAAATATGCAGAGATTGAAACGGTATGAAAAATATGAGGCGCATGAAACTGTATGAAAAATATGAGGAGCATGAAACGGTGTGAAAAATATGAAGAGCATGAAAAGTTTTGAAAATATTAGGAGCATGAAAAGGTGTGAAAAATATGAGGAGCATGAAACGTTCTGAAAAATATGAGGAGCATGAAACGGTCTGAAATATATGAGGAGCATGAAACGGTCTGAAAAATATGAGGAGCATGAAAAGGTGTCAAAAACATGAGCAGCATGAAACAGTGTGAAAAATATGAAGATCATGAAAAGGTGTGAAAAATACGAAGAGCATGAAAAGGTGAGAAAAATACGAAGCGCATGAAAAGGTGTGAAAAATACGAGGAGCATGAAAAGGTCTGAAAAATATGAGGAGCATGAAAAGGTCTGAAAAATACGAGGAGCATGAAACTGTATGAAAAATATGAGGAGCATGAAACGGTGTGAAAAATATGAGAATAATGAAAATGAATCAAACACATGTTTGTTCAGCGAGGTCAGGACTCTTGCCTAGTTGCGAGGGACAACTCGGGATTCTCCTCGAGGCTTGGCAGGGCAATTGGGACGCCTCTCCAGCTGAGGCGGGAGACCAAGGGTCCCTTCCACGTGCCACAGGAATCCTGGGACTCCTATCAAGTTTCACGAGGAGTCAGGCATCGTCTCCTTTGGAGGCACTGATCTCCGCGTACCTCTGGAGTTTTCAAAGGATGTGAGGCCTCCGGTCGCGGTGAGGTCGGGAACTAGGTCTTTCTTTGGGTTCTCCACAGGGGATTCAGACATCCTTTTGTCTTGGGAGTTGCAAGACGACCGTGCATTCAGTCACTGCAGGGATATCCGGCCTTATTACGAGTCAGGGCTTCGCGGTGACCATTCCACTTGAGGCTGTAAACTCAGGGTCAATCTCACATACCTAGAGCTGAGAGAAGCCTCCTCTTGAGGTGCTTGTGGTAAGGTGGTATTCCTCTGGAGTCGAAGCCAGGGACTAACCTCTCATCTTGAGTTGATTTTTTGTCCACGAAGCACTTTCGTGTTGCTACAGTGACCTCAGGATCTCTCTAGCCTTGAAACAGTGTTCTTGGGGTTTCTCTGCAGTGCCATCAAGGAAATCAAGGCTCCGTTCATGTGCGATGTGCTACAAGGAATTGCTCTGCACGCAGTGCAGGGGAATCGGGCCTCATCTCGCGGCGAAGGGGAAGTCTCATGGTTTTTCTCGAGTTGCGGCGGGAACCTGGGGTATATTCTCGAGTTATGACGGGGATGGCCCTTCCAGCCACGTGTTTGTTCAGCGACGTCAGGACTCCTGCCTAGTTGCGAGGGACAACTCGGATTCTCCTCGAGGCTTGGCAGGGCAATTGGGACGCCTCTCCAGCTGAGGCGGGAGACCAAGGGTCCCTTTCCACGTGCCACAGGAATCCTGGGACTCCTATCAAGTTTCACGAGGAGTCAGGCATCGTCTCCTTTGGAGGCACTGATCTCCGCGTACCTCTGGAATTTTCAAAGGATGTGAGGCCTCCGGTCGCGATGAGGTGGGGAACTAGGTCTTTCTCTGTGGTCTTCACAGGGGATTCAGACATCCTTTCGTCTTGGTAGATTCAAGACGAGCCTGCATTCAAGTCACTGCAGGGATATCCGGCCTTATTTCGAGTCAGGGCATCGCGGTGTCCATTCCACTTGAGGCCGCAAACTCAGGGTCCCTCTCACATACCTAGAGGTGAGAGAAGCCTCCTCTTGAGGTTGCTTGTAGTAAGGTGGTATTCTCTGGAGTCGAAGCCAGGACTTAACCTCTCATCTCGAGTTGATTGTTGGTCCACGGAGATCTTTCGTGTTGCTGCAGTGACCTCAGGATCCCTCTAGCCTTGAAACAGTGTTCTTGGGGTTTCTCTGGAGTGCCATCAAGGAAATCAAGGCTCCTTTCATGTGTGATGTGAACACGGAATTGCTCTGCACGCAGTGCAGGGAAATCGGGCCTCATCTCGCGGCGAGGGGGAAGTCTCATGGTTTTTCTCGAGTTGCGGCGGGAACCTGGGGTATATTCTCGAGTTACGACGGGGATGGCCCTTCCACACACGTGTTTGTTCAGCCACGTCAGGACTCTTGCCTAGTTGCGAGACACAACTCGGGATTCTCCTCGAGGCTTGGGAAGGCAATTGGGAGTCTCCCGCGGAGCGGGAGACCAAGTGTCCCTTTCCACGTGCCACAGGAATCCTGACTCCTATCAAGTTTCACGAGGAGTCAGGCATCGTCTCCTTTGGAGGCACTGATCTCCGCGTACCTCTGGAGTTTTCAAAGGATGTGAGGCCTCCGGTCGCGATGAGGTGGGGAACTAGTCTTTCTCTGTGGTCTCCACAGGGGATTCAGACATCCTTTCGTCTTGTTAGATGCAAGACGAGGCTGCATTCAAGTCTCTGCAGGAATATGCGGCCTTATTTCGAGTCAGGGCATCGCGATGTCCATTCCACTTGAGGCCGCAAACTCAGGGTCCCTCTCACAAACCTAGAGGCTGAGAGAAGCCTCCTTTGAGGTGCTTGTGTAACGGTGGTTTCCTCTGGAGTCGAGCCAGGGACTAACCCCTCATCTCGAGTTGAATTTTGGTCCACGGAGCTCTTTCGTGTTGCTACAGTGACCTCAGGATCCCTCTAGCCTTGAAACAGTGTTCTTGGGGTTTCTCTGGAGTGCCATCAAGGAAATCAAGGCTCCTTTCATGTGTGATGTGCAACACGGAATTGCTCTGCACTCAGTGCAGGGGAATCGGGCCTCATCTCGCGGCGAGGTGGGCCGTCTCAGGTTTTTCTCGAGTTGCGGTGGGGAAACTGGGGTATATTCTCGAGTTACGACGGGGATGGCCCTTCCACACACGCTGTTTGTTCAGCACGTCAGGACTCCTGCGTACTTGCGAGGGACAACTCGGGATTCTCCTCGAGTCTGGCAGGGCAATTGGGACGCCCTCCAGCTGAGGCGGGAGACCAAGTGCCCCTTTCCACGTGCCACAGGAATCCTGGGACTCCTATCAAGTTTCACGAGGAGTCAGGCATCGTCTCCTTTGGAGGCACTGATCTCCGCGTACCTCTGGAGTTTTCAAAGGATGTGAGGCCTCCGGTCGCGAATGAGGTGGGGAACTAGGTCTTTCTCTGTGGTCTCCACAGGGGATTCAGACATCCTTTCGTCTTGGGAGATGCAAGACGAGCCTGCATTCAAGTCACTGCAGGGATATCCGGCCTTATTTCGAGTCAGGGCATCGCAGTGTCCATTCCACTTGAGACCGCAGATTCAGGGTCCCTCTCACATACCTAGAGCTGAGAGAAGCCTCCTCTTGAGGTGCTTGTGGTAAGGCGGTATTCCTCTGGAGTCGAAGCCAGGGACTAACCTCTCATCTTGGGTTCATTTTTGGTCCACAGAGCTCTTTCGTGTTGCTACAGTGACCTCAGGATCCCTCCCGCCTTGAAACAGTGTACTTGGGGTTTCTCTGGAGTGCCATCGGGGAAATCAAGGCTCCTTTCATGTGTGATGTGCAACACGGAATTGCTCTGCACACAGTGCAGGGGAATCGGGCCTCATCTCGCGGCGAGGGGGAAGTCTCATGGTTTTTCTCGAGTTGCGGCGGGAACCTGGGGTATATTCTCGAGTTACGCGTGGATGGCCCTCTCCACACACGATAGTTTGTTCAGCGACGTCAGACTCCTGCCTAGTTGCGAGGGACAACTCGGGATTCTCCTCGAGGCTTGGCAGGCAATTGGAACGCCTCTCCAGCTGAGGCGGGAGACCAAGGGTCCCTTTCCACGTGCCACAAGAATCCTGGGACTCCTATCAAGTTTCACGAGGAGTCAGGCATCGTCTCCTTTGGAGGCACTGTCTCCGCGTACCTCTGGAGTTTTCAAAGAATGTGAGGCCTCCGGTCGCGATGAGGTGGGGAACTAGGTCTTTCTCTGTGGTCTCCACAGGGGATTCAGACACCCTTTCGTCTTGGGAGATGCAAGACGAGCCTGCATTCCAGTCACTGCAGGGATATCCGGCCTTATTTCGAGTCAGGGCATCGCGGTGTCCATTCCACTTGAGGCCGCAAACTCAGGGTCCCTCTCACATACCTAGAGCTGAGAGAAGCCTCCTCTTGAGGTGCTTGTGGTAAGGTGGTATTCCTCTGGAGTCGAAGCCAGGGACTAACCTCTCATCTCGAGTTGATTTTTGGCCCACGGAGCTCTTTCGTGTTGCTACAGTGACCTCAGGATCCCTCTAGCCTTGAAACAGTGTTCTTGGGGTTTCTCTGGAGTGCCATCAAGGAAATCAAGGCTCCTTTCATGTGCTTGCTCCTCGCATTTTTCACACCTTTTCATGCTCCTCGCATTTTTCAGACCTTTTCATGCTCCTATTTCCAGACCTTTTCATGCTCCTTGTACTATTCACAGCTTTTCGTGTTTTTCATATCTTTCAGACCTTTTTGTGTTCTTCATATATTTCAGACATTTTCATGCTCATCGTGTTTTTCAGACTTCTTCATACTCCTCATATTTCTCAGACGTTTTCATGCTCCTCGTGTTTTTCAGCCCTTTTCATGCTCCTCTTATTTCTCAGACCTTTTCATGCTTCTTGTGTTTTTTAAAACTTTTCGTGCTCCTCATATTTTTCAGACCTTTTCATGCTCCTCATATTTTTCACACATTTTCATGCTCCTCGTTTTTTTCACGCCTTTTCATGCTCCTCGTAATTTTCATGCCTGTTCATATCCCTCCTATTTTTCACACCTTTTCATGCTCCTCGTATTTTTCACATGTTTTCATGCTTCTCGTATTTTTCACACCTTTTCGTCCTCCTTGTATTTTTCACACCGTTTCATGGTCCTCATATTTTCCAGACCTTTTCGTGCTCTTCATATTTTTCAGACCTTTTCGTGCTCCTCATATTTTCCAGACCTTTTCGTGCTCTTCATATTTTTCACACATTTTCGTGCTCTTCGTATTTTTCACACCTTTTCTTGCTCCTCGTATTTTTCACACCTTTTCGTGCTCCTCGTAATTTTTACTCGTTTTCATGCTCGTAGTTTTAACAACTTTTCATGCTCCTCGAATTTTTCAGACCTTTTCATGCTCCTCCTATTTTTCTGGCCTTTTCATGATCCTTGTATTTTTCACAGCTTTTCATGCTCCTCGTATTTTTTAGACCTTTTATGCTCCTCCTATTTTTGAGACCTTTTCATGCTCATCGTATTTTTGACACCTTTTCATGCTCCTCGTATTTTTCACACGTTTTCATGCTCCTGGTATTTTTCACACCTTTTCATGCTCCTCATATTTTTCACACCCATTCATGCTCCTCGTATTCTTCACACCTTTTCGTGCTCTTCGTATTTTTAAGAACTTTTCATGCTCCTCCTTTTTTCACACCTTTTCATGCACTTCCTACTTTTCAGACCTTTTCATGCTCCTAATATTTTTCACACCTTTTCATGCTCTTCGTATTATTCACACTGTTTCGTGTTCCTCGTATTTTTCAGACCGTTTCGTGCTCCTCGTATTTTTCATACCATTTCATGCTCCCTGTATTTTTCAGACCTTTTCATGCTCCTCGTATTTTTCAGACCTTTTCATGCTCCTTGTATTTTTCACACCTTTTCATGCTCTTCGTATTTTTCAGACCTTTTCATGGTCTGCATATTTTACAAAACTTGTCATGCTCCTCGTATTTTTCAGACCTTTTCGTGCTCTTCGTATTTTTCAGACATTTTCATGCTCCTCGTATGTATCAGGCCTTTTCATGTTCCTGGTATTTTTCACAACTTTTCATCCTCCTCGTGTTTTTCACACCTTTTCATGCTCCTCGAATTTTTCAGATCTTTTCATGCTCCGCATATTTTTCACACCTTTTCAGGCTCTTCGTATTTTTCAGGCTTTACATGCTCCTTGTATTTTTCACACCTTTTCATGATCTTCATATTTTTCACACCTTTTCGTGCTCTTCATGTTTTTGAGACCTTTTTTGTCTCTTCATATTTTTCAGACCTTTTCATGCTCCTCCTATTTTTCAGACTTTTTTTGCCCCACCTATTTTTCAGGCCTTTTCATGCTCTTCATATTTTTCACACCTTTTCATGCTCCTCGTATTTTTCACACCTTTTCATACTCCTCGTATATTTCACACCTTTTCATGTTCCTTGCATTTTTCACACCTTTTCATGCTCCTCGTATTTTTCATGCTTTTTCATGATTCACGTATTTTTCACAACTTTTCATGCTCCTCGTAGTTTTCACACATTTGCAGGCTCGTCGTATTTTTCACACATTTTCGGCTCTTCTTATTTTTCAAACCTTTTCATGCTCCTCGTATTTTTAAGACATTTTCATGCTCCGTTTATTTATCACACTTTTCATGAAACTTGGTAAGAAATCCATGATTCTGTGGCACGTGGAAACGGACCCTTGGTCTCCCGCCTCAGTTGGAGAGGCGTCCCAATTGCCCTGCCAAGCCTCGAGGAGAATCCCGAGTTGTCCCTCGCAACTAGGCAGGAGTCCTGACGTCGCTGAACAAACACGTGTGTGGAAGGGCCATTCCTGTTGTACCTCAAGAATATATCCCAGGATCCTGCCGCAACTCGAGAAAAACCATGAGACTTCCCCCTCGCCGCGACATGAGGCCCGATTCCCGTGCACTGGGTTCAGAGAAATTCCGTGTTGCACATCACACATGAAAGGAGCCTTGATTTCCTTGATGGCACTCCAGAGAAACCCCAAGAACACTGTTTCAAGGCTAGAGGGATCCTGAGGTCACTGTAGCAACATGAAAGAGCACCGTGGACAAAAAATCAACTCGAAATGAGAGGTTAGTCCCTGGCTTCAACTCCAGAGGAATACCACCTTACCACAAGCACCTCAAGAGGAGGCTTCTCTCAGCTCTAGGTATGTGAGAGGGACCCTGAGTCGGCGGCCTCAAGTTTAATGGACACCGCGATGACCTGACTCGAAATAAGGCCGGATATTCCTGCACTGGCTTGAATGCAGGCTCGTCTTGCATCTCTGAAGACCTAAGGATGTCTGAATCCCCTGTGGAGACCACAGAGAAAGACCTAGTTCCCCACCTCATCGCGACCGGAGGCCTCACATATTTGGAAACTCCAGAGGTATGCGGAGATCAATGCCTCAAAAGGAGACGATGCCTGACTCCTCGTGATACTTGATAGGAGTCCCAGGATTCCTGTGGCACGTGGATAGGGACCCTTGGTCTCCCGCCTCAGCTGGAGAGGCGTCAATTGCCTTGCCAATCCTCGAAGAGAATCCCGAGTTGCCCCTTGCAACTAGGCAGGAGTCCTGATGTCGCTGAACAAACACGTGTGTGGAAGGGCCATCCCCGTCGTAACTCGAGAATATACCCCAGGTTCCCACCGCAACTCGAGAAAAACCATGAGACTTCCCCCTCGCCGCGAGATGAGGCCCGATTCCCCTGCACTGCGTGCAGAGCAATTCCGTGTTGCACATCACACATGAAAGGAGCCTTGATTTCCTTGATGGCACTCCAGAGAAACCCCAAGAACACTGTTTCAAGGCTAGAGGGATCCTGAGGTCACTGTAGCAACATGAAAGAGCTCCGTGGACCAAAAATCAACTCGAGATGAGAGGTTCGTCCCTGGCTTCAACTCCAGATGAATACGACCTTACCACAAGCACCTCAAGAGGAGGCTTCTCTCAGCTCTAGGTATGTGAGAGGGACCCTGAGTTTGCGGCCTCAAGTGGAATGGACACCGCGATGCCCTGACTCGAAATAAAGCTGGATATCCCTGCAGTGACTTGAATGCAGGCTCGTCTTGCATCTCCCAAGATGAAAGGATGTCTGAATCCCCTGTGGAGACCACAGAGAAAGACCTAGTTCCCCACCTCATCGCAACCGGAGGCCTCACATCCTTTGAAAACTCCAGAGGTATGCGGAGATCAGTGCCTCCAAAGGAGACGATGCCTGACTCCTCGTGAAACTTGATAGGAGTCCCAGGATTCCTGTGGCACGTGGAAAGGGACCCTTGGTCTCCGGCCTCACTGGAGAGGCGTCAAAATTGCCCTGCCAAGCCTCGAGGAGAATCCCGAGTTGTCCCTCGCAACTAGGCAGGAGTCCTGACGTCGCTGAACAAACACGTGTGTGGAAGGGCCATCCCGTCGTACTCGAGAATATATCCCCAGGTTCCCGCCGCAACTCGAGAAAAACCATGAGACTTCCCCTTCGCCGCGAGATGAGGCCCGATTCCCCTGCACTGCGTGCAGAGCAATTCCTTGTAGCACATCGCACATGAACGGAGCCTTCATTTCCTTGATGGCACTCCAGAGAAACCCCAAGAACACTGTTTCAAGGCTAGAGGGATCCTGAGGTCACTGTAGCAACACGAAAGTGCTTCGTGGACAAAAAATCAACTCAAGATGAGAGGTTAGTCCCTGGCTTCTACTCCAGAGGAATACCACCTTACCACAAGCACCTCAAGAGGAGGCTTCTCTCAGCTCTAGGTATGTGAGATTGACCCTGAGTTTACAGCCTCAAGTGGAATGGTCACCGCGAAGCCCTGACTCGAAATAAGGCTGGATATCCCTGCAGTGACTTGAATGCAGGGTCGTCTTGCAACTCCCAAGACAAAATGATGTCTGAATCCCCTGTGGAGAACCCAAAGAAAGACCTAGTTCCCGACCTCATCGCGACCGGAGGCCTCACATCCTTTGAAAACTCCAGAGGTACGCGGAGATCAGTGCCTCCAAAGGAGACGATGCCTGACTCCTCGTGAAACTTGATAGGAGTCCCAGGATTCCTGTGGCACGTGAAAGGGACCCTTGGTCTCCCGCCTCAGCTGGAGAGGCGTCCCAATTGCCCTGCCAAGCCTCGAGGAGAATCCCGAGTTGTCCCTCGCAACTAGGCAAGAGTCCTGACCTCGCTGAACAAACATGTGTTTGATTCATTTTCATTATTCTCATATTTTTCACACCGTTTCATGCTCCTCATATTTTTCATACAGTTTCATGCTCCTCGTATTTTTCAGACCTTTTCATGCTCCTCATATTTTTCAGACCTTTTCATGCTCCTCGTATTTTTCACACCTTTTCATGCGCTTCGTATTTTTCTCACCTTTTCATGCTCTTCGTATTTTTCACACCTTTTCATGATCTTCATATTTTTCACACTGTTTCATGCTGCTCATGTTTTTGACACCTTTTCATGCTCCTCATATTTTTCAGACCGTTTCATGCTCCTCATATATGTCAGACCGTTTCAATCTCCTCATATTTTTTCAGACCGTTTCATGCTCCTCTTATTTTTCTCAGCTTTTCATGCTCCTCATATATTTCACACTTTTCATGCTCCTCATATTTTTTACACCGTTTCATGCTCCTCATATTTTTCATACAGATTCATGCTCCTCATATTTTTCACACCTTTACATGATCCTCATGTTTTTGACACCTTTTCTTGCTCTTCATATTTTTCACACCCTTTCATGGTGCTCATATTTTTGACACCTTTTCATGCTCTACATATTTTTCCGACCTTTTCATGCTCCTCGTATTTTTCAGACCTTTTCATGCTCCTGGTCTTTTTCAGACCTTTTCATGCTGCTCGTTTTTTTCACACCTTTTCATGCTCCTCGTATTTTTCACACCTTTTCAGGCTCCTCGTATTTTTGACTCTTTTTCATGCTCACATATTTTTCAGACAATTTCAGGCTCCTCATAATTTAGACACCTTTTCATGCTCCTCATATTTTTCCCTCCTTTTTACGCCCTTCGTATTTTTCACAACTTTTCATGCTCTTCATATTTTTCACACCGTTTCTAGCTCCTTATATTTTCCATACCGTTTCATGCCCTCATATTTTTCACACCTTTTCACGCCCCTCATATTTTTTACGCCTAATAAGCTCTTCATATGTTTCACACCGTTTCATGCTCTTCATAATTTCACACCGTTTCCTGCTCCTTATATGTTTGACACCTTTTCGTGCTCCTCATATTTTTCAGACCGTTTCATGCTCCTCATATATTTCAGACCGTTTCATGCTCCTCATATTTTTCAGACCGTTTCATGCTCCTCATATTTTTCACACCTTTTCATGCTCCTAATATTTTCAAAACTTTTCATGCTCTTCATATTTTTCACACCGTTTCATGCTCCTCATATTTTTCATACAGTTTCATGCGCCTCATATTTTTCATACCGTTTCAATCTCTGCATATTTTTCACATCTCTTCATGCTCTACATATTTTCCAGACCTTTTCATGCTCCTCCAATTTTTCACAACTTTTCAAGCTCTTCATATTTTTCAGACCTTTTCATGCTCTTGATATTTTTCACACCTATTCATCCACTTCGTGTTTTTCACACCTTTTCATGCTCCTCGTATTTTTCAGACATTTTCATGCTCCTCATATTTTTCAGTTTTTCATGCTCCTCGTATTTTTCATACTTTTTCATGCTACCCGTATTTTTTAGACCTTTTGATACTCCTCGTATTTTTCACACCTTTTCATGCTCTTCGTCTTTTTCACACCTTTTCGTGATCTTCATATTTTTCACACTGTTTCATGCTGCTCATATTTTTGACACCTTGTCATGCTCTTCATATTTTTCAGACCGTTTCATGCTCCTCATATTTTTTCAGACCGTTTCATGCTCCTCATATTTTTTCAGACCGTTTCATGCTCCTCTTATTTTTCTCAGCTTTTCATGCTCCTCATACATTTCACACTTTTCATGCTCCTCATATTTTTCACACCGTTTCATGCTCCTCATATTTTTCATACAGATTCATGCTCCTCATATTTTTCACACCTTTACATGATCCTCATGTTTTTGACACCTTTTCATGTTCTTCATTTTTTTCACACCTTTTCATGCTGCTCATATTTTTAACACCTTTTCAAACTGTACCTATTTTTCAGACCTTTTCAATCTCCTCGTATTTTTCCGACCTTTTCATGCTGCTCGTTTTTTTCACACCTTTTCATGCTCCTCATATTTTTCACACCTTTTCATCCTCCTCATATTTTTGACACCTTTTCATGCTCTTCATATTTTTCATATCTTTTTATGCTCCTCATATTTTTGACAGCTTTTCATGCTCTTCATATTTTTCACACCATTTCATGCTCCTCATATTTTTCATACTGATTCATGCTCCTCTTATTTTTCACACCTTTACATTCTATTCATATTTTTGACCCCTTTTCATGTCCTTCATATATTTTGACACCTTTTTATGCGGCTTTTATTTTTCAGACCTTTTCATGCTCCTCGTATTTTTCAGACCTTTTCATCCTCCTCGTATGTTTCTGGCCTTTTCATGCTCCTCGTATGTTTCTGGCCTTTTCATGCTCCTCATAATTTAATACCGTTTCATGCTCCTCATATTTCTCACACCATTTATTGCCCCTCATATTTTTTACACCTTTTGTAGCTCTTCATATTTTTCAAACCATTTCATGTTCCTCATATTTTCCAGACCGTTTCATGCTCCTCATATTTTTCACACCTTACATGCTCCACATAGTTTTGACACCTTTTCATGCTCTTCATACTAATCACACCTTTTGATGCTCCTCATAATTTTGACACCTTTTCATGCTCTTCTTATTTTTCAGACCTTTTCATGCTCCTCGTATTTTTCACACCTTGTCATGCTCCTGGTATTTTTCAAACCTTTTCATGCTCCTCGTATTTTTTCATAACCGTTTCATGCTCCTCATATTTTTCACACCATTTCATTCTCTTCATATTTTCACACCATTTCATGCTCCTCATATTTTCCAGACCGTTTCATGCTCCTCATAATTTTCATACAGTTTCATGCTCCTCATATTTTCACACCTTTTTTATGCTCTGGTATTTTTCAGACCTTTTCATGCTCCTCGTGTTTTTTAGACCATTTCATACTCCTTGTATTTTTCAGACCTTTTCATGCTCCTCGTGTTTTTCAGACCTTTGCATACTCCTCATATTTATCAAACCTTTTCTTGCTCTTCATATTTTCCACACCTTTTCATGCTCTGCATATTTTTCACACTTTTTCATGCTCTTCCTTTTTTTCACACCATTTAATTCTCCTCATATTTTTGACAGCTTTTCATGCACCTCATATTTCAGACCATTTCATGCTCCTCATATTTTTCAGACCATTTCATGCTTTTCATATTTTTCACACCGTTCCATGTTCCTCATAATTTTCATACAGATTCATACTCCTCTTATTTTTCACACCTTTACATGCTACTCATATTTTGACACGTTTTCATGCTCTTCATATTTTTGACACCTTTTCATGCTCCTCGTATTTTTCAGGCCTTCTCATGCTCCTCATATTTTTCAGACCTTTTAATGCTCTCGTATTTTTCAGACATTTTCATGCTCCTCGTATTTTTCAGGCCTTCTCATGCTCCTCATATTTTTCAGACCTTTCAATGCTCTCGTATATTTCAGACTTTTATATGCTGCTCGTATTTTTCAGACCTTTGCATACTCCTCATATTTTTCACACCTTTTCATGCTCTTCATATTTTTCACACCGTTTCATGCTCCTCATATTTTTCACACCTTTACATGCTCCTCATTTTTTTGAGACCTTTTCATGCTCTTAATATTTTTGACACCTTTTGATGCTCCTCATATTTTTGACTCCTTTTCATGCTCTTCATATTTTTCAGACCTTTTCATGCTCCTAGTATTTTTCAGACCATTTCATGCTCCTCATATTTTTCATACAGTTTCATGCTCCTCATATGTTCACACCTTTATATGCTCCTCATATTTTTCACACCTTTTCATGCTCTTCGTATTTTTCACAGTTTTCATGCTCTTCGTATTTTTCACAACTTTTCATGCTCTTCATGTTTTTCACACCTTTTCAGGCTCTTCGTATTTTTCACACCTTTTATGATCTTTGTATTTTTCACACCTTTTCATGCTCTTCTTATTTTTCAGACCTTTTCATGCTCTTGATATTTTTCTCAGGTTTTCATGCTCTTGGTATTTTTCACACTGTTTCACCCTCCTCATATTTTTGGCAGCTTTTCATGCTCCTCATATTTTTCAGATCGTTTCATGCTCCTCTTATTTTTGAGACCGTTTCATGCTCCTCATATTTTTCACACCTTTTAATGCTCCTCATATTTTTCACACCTTTGCATGTTCTTCATATTTTTCAGATCGTTTCATGCTCCTCATATTTTTGGGACCGTTTCATGCTCCTCATATTTTTCACACCTTTTATGCTCCTCATATTTTTGACACCTTTTCATGCTCTTCATGTTTTTGACACCTTTACGTGCTACTCATATTTTTGACACTTTTTCATGCTCTTCATATTTTTCACACCATTTCTTGCTCCGCATATTTCTCATACAGATTCATGCTCCTCATATTTTTCACACCTTTACATGCTTCTCATATTTTTGACTCCTTTTCATACTCTTCATATTTTTCAGACCTTTTCATGCTCCTCATATTCTTGGGAACTTTTCATGCTCCTCGTATATTTCAGACATTTTCGTGCTCCTCGTATTTTTCAGAGCTTTTCATGCTCCTCCTAATTTGCAGGCCTTTTCATGCTCCTCCTATTTTTCAGATCTTTTCATGCTCCTCCTATTTTTCAGACATTTTCATGCTCCTCCTGTTTTTCAGGCCTTTTCATGCTCCTCGAATTTTTCACATCTTTTCATGCTCCTCGTAGTTTTCACACCTTTTCATGCTCTTCATATTTTTCAGGACTTTTCATGCTCTTCGTGTGCAGGGAGCCGGCCTGAATGTACAGGCCCCTTACGGCCCTAAGAGAGATCAAAAGGTCTCTCTTTGTCCTGCCACCCCTTCTTGTTAAAGTATAGACTGGCATTTGTCTCCTTCAGGGAAAAAACACACCGGTGACCTTTTTGCCTGTTTTTCTGGTGCTGATAAGCTCATCATGCCTGAAACCTGTTTTCCATCTAATGTTCTATTGATGAAGCCTGTTTTCTATCTAATGTTCTAGTATCTTAATCATGTTGGGCGCTAGGGTAATTAACGCTTTACTGATCTTGAGTGTGGGAATTTGAAACATCTGTGGCTCTGCACATATGCAAACCCTTGATCTGTTTTTAGTAACTTCTGTTAGAGTATATATAGGCGTGGTATTCTTCAATAAAGTTGGCGGAGTCAGACGCAAGCGGACTCCGTCCCTCTCAACCCCATCTTTCTCTTTCTGAGTCTTCTTTCTGAGTCTTCTTTTTCCTAGGTACTCTGGTGATTGCGTTCTTGACCAGTTCGTTTGCCGGCAGGCTCCGGCATTCGTGTTTTTCACACCTTTTCATGCTCTTCATATTTTCCACACCTTTTCATGCTCTGCATATTTTTCACACCTTTCATGCTCTTCATTTTTTCAAACCATTTAATGCTCTTCATATTTTTGACAGCTTTTCATGCTCCTCATATATTTCAGAGCATTTCATGCTCCTCATATTTTTCAGACCATTTCATGCTTTTCATATTTTTCACACCATTTCATGTTCCTCATATTTTTCATACAGATTCATGCTCCTCTTGTTTTTCACACCTTTACCTGCTACTCATATTTTGACACCTTTTCATGCTCTTCATATTTTTGACACCTTTTCATGCTCCTCGTATTTTTCACACATTCTCATGCTCCTCATATTTTTCAGACCTTTTAATGCTCTCGTATTTTTCAGACCTTTTCATGCTCCTCGTGTTTTTTAGACCATTTCATACTCCTTGTATTTTTCAGACCGTTTCATGCTCCTTGTATTTTTCAAACCTTTGCATACACCTCATATTTATCACACCTTTTCTTGCTCTTCATATTTTTCACACCGTTTCATGCTCCGCATATTTTTCATACAGATTCATGCTCCTCATATTTTTCACACCTTTACATGCTTCTCATATTTTTGACAACTTTTCATACTCTTCATTTTTTTCAGACCATTTCATGCTCCTTGTATTTTTCAGATCTTTTCATGCTCTTCATATTTTTCACACCGTTTCATGCTCCTCATATTTTTCATACAGTTTCATGCTCCTCGTAATTTTCAGACCTTTTCATGCTCCTCGTATTTTTGAGACCTTTTCATGTTCCTCATATTTTTGAGACCTTTTCCTGCCCCTCGTTTTTTTCAGACCTTTTCATGCTCCGCGTATTTTTCAGACATTTACATGCTCCTCGTATTTTTGAGACCTTTTTATGCTCCTCATATTTTTGAGACTTTTTCATGCTCTTCATATTTTTCACACCGTTTCATGCTCCTCATATTTTTCATACAGTTTCATGCTCCTCATATTTTCACACCTTTTCATGCTCTTCGTATTTTTCACAGTTTTCATGCTCTTCCAATTTTTCAAAACTTTTCATGCTCTTCGTGTTTTTCACACCTTTTCAGTCTCTTCGTATTTTTCACACCTTTTCATGATCTTCGTATTTTTCACACCTTTTCATGCTCTTCTTATTTTTCAGTCTTTTTCATGCTCTTGATATTTTTCTCAGGTTTTCATGCACTTCATATTTTTCACACTGTTTCACCCTCCTCATATTTTTGGCAGCTTTTCATGCTCCTCATATTTTTCAGATCGTTTCATGCTCCTCATATTTTTGAAACCGTTTCATGCTCCTCATATTTTTCACACCTTTGCATGCTCTTCATATTTTTCAGATCCTTTCATGCTCCTCATATTTTTGAGACCGTTTCATGCTCCTCATATTGTTGACACCTTTTAATGCTCCTCATATTTTTGACACCTTTTAATGCTCTTCATATTTTTGACACCTTTACATGCTACTCATGTTTTTGACACTTTTTCATGCTCTTCATATTTTTCACATCATTTCATGCTCCGCATATTTTTCATACAGATTCATGCTCCTCATATTCTTCACACCTTTACATGCTTCTCATATTTTTGACTCCTTTTCATACTCTTCATATTTTTCAGACCTTTTCATGCTCCTCATATTCTTGGGACCTTTTCATGCTCTTCATATTTTTTTGACACCTTTTGATGCTCCTCATATTTTTGACTCCTTTTTATGCTCTTCATATTTTTCAGACCTTTTCATGCTCCTCGTATTTTAAAGACCATTTCATGCTCCTCGTATTTTTCAGACCTTTTCATGCTCCTTACATTTTTCAGACCTCTTCATGCTCGTCGTATGTTTCACACCTTTTCATGCTCCTCGTATTTTTCAGACCTTTTCATACTCCTCGTATTTTTCACACTTTTCAGCCTCTTCATATTTTTCTCACTGTTTTATGGTCCTCATGTTTTTGACAGTTTTTCATGCTCCTCATATTTTTCAGACCATTTCATGCTCCTCATATTTTTCAGGCCGTTTCATGCTCCTCATAGTTTTCACAACTTTTCATGCTGTTCTATTTTTCACACCGTTTCATGCTCCTCATATTTTTCATACTGATTCATGCTCCTCTTATTTTTCACTCCTTTACATTCTATTCAAATTTTTGACCCCTTTTCATGCTCTTCATATTTTTGACACCTTTTCAAGCTCCTCATATTTTTGACACCTTTCCATGCTCCTTTTATTTTTCAGACCATTTCATGCTCCTCCTATTTTTCAGACCTTTCCATGTTCCTCGTATTTTTCAGACCTTTTCATGCTCCTCCTATTTTCAGACCTTTTCATGCTCCTCATATTTTTCAGAGCTTTTCATGCTCCTCTTATTTTGCAGGCCTTTTCATGCTCCTCCTATTTTTCAGACGTTTTCATGCTCCTCGTATTTTTCACACCTTTTCATGCTCCTCGTATTTTTCACACCTTTTCATGCTCTTGATATATTTCAGAACTTTTCATGCTCTTCGAGTTTTTCACACCTTTTCATGCTCTTCATATTTTCCACACCTTTTCATGCTCTGCATATTTTTCACACCTTTTCATGCTCTTCATTATTTTCACACCATTTAATGCTCCTCATATTTTTGACAGCTTTGCATACTCTTCATATTTTTCAGACCTTTTCATGCTCCTCATAGTTTTCAGACCATTTCCTGCTTTTCATATTTTTCACACCGTTTCATGCTCCTCATATTTTTCATACAGTTTCATGCTCCTCGTATTTTCAGACCTTTACCGCTACTCATATTTTGACACCTTTTCATGCTCTTCATCTTTTTGACCTTTTCATGTTCCTCGTATTTTTCAGACCTTTTCATGCTCCTCGTATTTTTGAGACCTTTTCATGCTCCTCGTATTTTTGATACCTTTTCCTGACCCTCGTTTTTTCAAGACCTTTTCATGCTCCTCGTATTTTTCAGATCTTTTCATGCTCCTCGTATTTTTGAGACCTTTTCATGCTCCTCGTTTTTTTTGAGACTTTTTCATGCTCTTCGTATTTTTCACACCTTTTCATGCACCTCATATTTTTCACACCTTTTCATGCTCTTCATATGTTTCAGAACTTTTCATCCTCTTCGTGTTTTTCACACCTTTACATGCTCTTCATATTTTCCACACCTTTTCATGCTCTGCATATTTTTCACACCTTTTCATGCTCCTCATATTTTTTACACCTATTCATGCTCTTCGTATGTTTCAGAACTTTTCATGCTCTTCGTGTTTTTCACACCTTTACATGCTCTTCATATTTTCCACACCTTTTCATGCTCTGCATATTTTTCACACCTTTCATGCTCTTCATTTTTTTCACACCATTTAATGCTCCTCATATTTTTGACAGCTTTTCATGCTCCTGATATATTTCAGACCGCTTCATGCTCCTCATATTTTTCAGACCATTTCATGCTTTTTATATTTTTCACACCGTTTCATGTTCCTCATATTTTTCATAGAGATTCATGCTCCTCTTATTTTTCACACCTTTACCTGCTACTCATATTTTGACACCTTTTCATGCTCTTCATATATTTGACACCTTTTCATACTCCTCATATTTTTCCGACCTTCTCATGCTCCTCATATTTTTCAGACCTTTTAATGCTCTCGTATTTTTCAGACCTTTTCACGCTCCTCGTGTTTTTTAGACCATTTCATGTTCCTCGTATTTTTCAGACCTTTGCATACTCCTCATATTTATCACACCTTTTCTTGCTCTTTATATTTCACACCATTTCATGCTCCGCCTATTTTTCATACAGATCATGCTCCTCATATTTTTCACACCTTTACATGCTTCTCATATTTTTGACACCTTTTCATACTCTTCATATTTTTCAGACCTTTTCATGCTGCCTGTGTTTTTCAGACATTTTCATTCTCTTCATATTTTTCACACCGTTTCATGCTCCTCATATTTTTCATACAGTTTCATGCTCCTCGTATTTTTCAGACCTTTTCATGATCCTCGTATTTTTGAGACCTTTTCATGCTCCTCGTATTTTTGAGACCTTTTCCTGCCCCTCGTCTTTTTCAGACCTTTTCATGCTCCTCGTATTTTTCAGACATTTTCATGCTCCTCGTATTTTTGAGACCTTTTCATGCTCCTCGTATTTTTGAGACTTTATCATGCTCTTCATATTTTTCACACCGTTTCATGCTCCTCATATTTTTCATACAGGTTAATGCTCCTCATATTTTCACACCTTTATATGCTCCTCATATTTTTCACACCTTTTCATGCTCTTCGTATTTTTCACAGTTTTCATGCTCTTCGTATTTTTCACAACTTTTCATGCTCTTCGTGTTTTTCACACCTTTTCAGGCTCTTCGTATTTTTCACACCTTTTCATGATCTTCATATATTTCACACCTTTTCATGCTCTTCTTATTTTTCAGACCCTTTCATGCTCTTGATATTTTTCTCAGGTTTTCATGCTCTTCGTATTTTTCACACTGTTTCACCCTCCTCATATTTTTGGCAGCTTTTCATGCTCCTCATGTTTTTCAGATCGTTTCATGCTCCTCATATTTTTGAGACCATTTCTTGCTCCTCATATTTTTCACACCTTTTAATGTTCCTCATATTTTTCACACCATTGCATGCTCTTCATATTTTTCAGATCCTTTCATGCTCCTCCTATTTTTCAGGCCTTTTCATGCTCCTCATATTTTTCAGACATTTTCATGCTCCTCCTGTATTTCAGGCCTTTTCATGCTCCTCGTATTTTTCACACCTTTTCATGCTCCTCGTATGTTTCACACCTTTTCATGCTCTTCATATTTTTCAGACCTTTTGATGCTCCTCATATTTTTCACACCTTCTCATGCTCCTCATATTTTTCAGATGTTTTAATGCTCTCGTATTTTTCAGACCTTTTCATGTGCTCGTGTTTTTTAGACCATTTCATACTCCTTGTATTTTTCAGACCTTTTCATGCTCCTCGTATTTTTCAGACCTTTGCATACTCCTCATATTTATCACACCTTTTCTTGCTCTTCATATTTTTCACACCATTTCATGCTTTGCATATTTTTCTACAGATTCATGCTCCTCATATTTCTCACACCTTTACATGTTTCTCATATTTTTGACACCTTTTCATACTCTTCATATTTTTAAGACCTTTTCATGCTCCTTGTATTTTTCAGACATTTTCATGCTCTTCATATTTTTCACACCATTTCATGCTCCTCATATTTTTCATACAGTTTCATGCTCCTCATATTTTCACACCTTTTGATGCTCCTCATATTTTTCACACCTTTTCATGCTCTTCATATTTTTCACAGTTTTAATGCTCTTTGTATTTTTCACAACTTTTCATGCTCTTCGTGATTTTCACACCTTCTCATGATCTTCGTATTTTTCACACCTTTTCATGATCTTCTTATTTTTCAGACCTTTTCATGCTCTTGATATTTTTCTCAGGTTTTCATGCTCTTCGTATTTTTCACACTGTTTCACGCTCCTCATATTTTTGGCAGCTTTTCATGCTCCTCATATTTTTCAGATCGTTTCATGCTCCTAATATTTTTGAGAACGTTTCATGTTCCTCATATTTTTCACACCTTTTAATGCTCCTCATATTTTTCACACCTTTCCATGCTCCTTTTATTTTTCACACCTTTTCATGCTCTTCATTTTTTTCACACCATTTAATGCTCCTCATATTTTTGACACCTTTTCATACTCTTCATATTTTTCAGACCTTTTCATGCTCCTTGTATTTTTCAGACATTTTCATGCTCTTCATATTTTTCACACCGTTTCATGCTCCTCATATTTTTCATACAGTTTCATGCGCCTCGTATTTTTTAGACTGTTTCATCATCCTCGTATTTTTGAGACCTTTTAATGCTCCTCGTATTTTTGAGAACTTTTCCTGCCCCTTGTCTTTTTCAGACCTTTTCATGCTCCTCGTATTTTTCAGACATTTTCATGGTCCTCGTATATTTGAGACCTTTTCATGCTCCTTGTATTTTTGAGACTTTTTCATGCTCTTGATATTTTTCACACCGTTTCATGCTCCTCATATTTTTCATACAGTTTCATGCTCCTCGTATTTTTTAGACTGTTTCATCCTCCTCGTATTTTTGAGACCTTTTCATGCTCCTCGTATTTTTGAGAACTTTTCCTGCCCCTCGTCTTTTTCAGACCTTTTCATGCTCCTCGTATTTTTCAGACCTTTTCATGCTCCTCGTATTTTTGAGACCTTTTCATGCTCCTTGTATTTTTGAGACTTTTTCATGCTCTTGATATTTTTCACACCGTTTCATGCTCCTCATATTTTTCATACAGTTTCATGCTCCTCATATTTTCACACCTTTCTATGCTCCTCATATTTTTCACACCTTTTCATGCTCTTCGTGTTTTTCACACCTTTTCAGGCTCTTCGTATTTTTCACACCTTTTCATGATCTTCGTATATTTCAAACCTTTTCATGCTCTTCTTATTTTTCAGACCTTTTCATGCTCTTGATATTTTCCTCAGGTTTTCATGCTCTTCGTATTTTTCACACTGTTTCACGCTCCTCATATTTTTGGCAGCTGTTCATGCTCCTCATATTTTTCAGATCGTTTCATGCTCCTCATATATTTCACACCTTTGCATGCTCTTCATATTTTTCAGATCTTTTCATGCTCCTCATATTTTTGTGACCGTTTCTTGCTCCTCATATTTTTCACAGCATTTCATGCTCCGCATATTTTTCCTACAGATTCATGCTCCTCATATTTTTCACACCTTTACATGCTTCTCATTTTTTTAACTCCTTTTCGTACTCTTCATATTTTTCACACCTTTTCATGCTCCTCATATATTTGCGACCTTTTCATGCTCCTCGTATATTTCAGACATTTTCATGCTCTTCATATTTTTCACACCGTTCATGCTCCTGATATTTTTCAAACCGTTTCATGCTCCTCGTATTTTTAAGACCTTTTCATGCTCCTCCTATTTTTCAGACCTTTCCATGCTCCTCGTATTTTTCAGACCTTTTCATGCTTCTCCTATTTTTCAGTCCTTTTCATGCTCCTCGTATTTTTCAGAGCTTTTCATGCTCCTCCTATTTTGCAGGCCTTTTCATGCTCCTCCTATTTTTCAGACCTTTTCATGCTCCTCCTATTTTTCAGACATTTTCATGCTCCTCCTGTTTTTCAGGCCTTTTCATGCTCCTCGTATTTTTCACACCTTTTCAGGCTCCTCGTATTTTTCACACCTTTGCATGCTCTTCATATTTTTCAGAACTTTTCATGCTCTTCGTGTTTTTCACACCTTTTCATGCTCCTCCTGTTTTTTCAAAGGCCCCCTTTTATGCTCCCGTATTTTTCACACCTTTTCCAGGCTCCTCGTATTTTTCACACCTTTTTCATGCTCTCATATTTTTTCAGAACTTTTCATGCTCCTCATATTTTTCACACCTTTTCATGCTCTTCATATTTTCCGTACCTTTTCATGCTCTGCATATTTTTCACACCTTTTCATGCTCTTCATTTTTTTCACACCATGTAATGCTCCTCATATTTTGGACAGCTTTTCGTGCTCCTCATATGTTTCAGACCGTTTCATGCTCCTCATATTTTTCAGACCATTTCATGCTTTTCATATTTTTCACACCGTTTCATGTTCCTCATATTTTTCATACAGATTCATGCTCCTCTTTTTTTCACCCCTTTTCATGATCTTTGTATTTTTCACACCTTTTCATGCTCTTCTTATTTTTCAGACCTTTTCATGCTCTTGATATTTTTCTCAGGTTTTCATGCTCTTGGTATTTTTCACACTGTTTCACCCTCCTCATATTTTTGGCAGCTTTTCATGCTCCTCATATTTTTCAGATCGTTTCATGCTCCTCATATTTTTGAGACCATTTCATGCTCCTCATATTTTTCACACCTTTTAATGCTCCTCATATTTTTCACACCTTTGCATGTTCTTCATATTTTTCAGATCGTTTCATGCTCCTCATATTTTTGGGACCGTTTCATGCTCCTCATATTTTTCACACCTTTTTATGCTCCTCATATTTTTGACACCTTTTCATGCTCTTCATGTTTTTGACACCTTTTCGTGCTACTCATATTTTTGACACTTTTTCATGCTCTTCATATTTTTCACACCATTTCTTGCTCCGCATATTTCTCATACAGATTCATGCTCCTCATATTTTTCACACCTTTACATGCTTCTCATATTTTTGACTCCTTTTCATACTCTTCATATTTTTTCAGACCTTTTCATGCTCCTCATATTCTTGGGAACTTTTCATGCTCCTCGTATATTTCAGACATTTTCGTGCTCCTCGTATTTTTCAGAGCTTTTCATGCTCCTCCTAATTTGCAGGCCTTTTCATGCTCCTCCTATTTTTCAGATCTTTTCATGCTCCTCCTATTTTTCAGACCTTTTCATGCTCCTCCTGTTTTTCAGGCCTTTTCATGCTCCTCGAATTTTTCACATCTTTTCATGCTCCTCGTAGTTTTCACAGCTTTTCATGCTCTTCATATTTTTCAGGACTTTTCATGCTCTTCGTGTTTTTCACACCTTTTCATGCTCTTCATATTTTCCACCCCTTTTCATGCTCTGCATATTTTTCACACCTTTCATGCTCTTCATTTTTTCAAACCATTTAATGCTCTTCATATTTTTGACAGCTTTTCATGCTCCTCATATATTTCAGAGCATTTCATGCTCCTCATATTTTTCAGACCATTTCATGCTTTTCATATTTTTCACACCGTTTCATGTTCCTCATATTTTTCATACAGATTCATGCTCCTCTTGTTTTTCCCACCTTTACCTGCTACTCATATTTTGACACCTTTTCATGCTCTTCATATTTTTGACACCTTTTCATGCTCCTCGTATTTTTCACACATTCTCATGCTCCTCATATTTTTCAGACCTTTTAATGCTCTCGTATTTTTCAGACCTTTTCATGCTCCTCGTGTTTTTTAGACCATTTCATACTCCTTGTACTTTTCAGACCTTTTCATGCTCCTTGTATTTTTCAAACCTTTGCATACACCTCATATTTATCACACCTTTTCTTGCTCTTCATATTTTTCACACCATTTCATGCTCCGCATATTTTTCATACAGATTCATGCTCCTCATATTTTTCACACCTTCACATGCTTCTCATATTTTTGACAACTTTTCATACTCTTCATTTTTTTCAGACCATTTCATGCTCCTTGTATTTTTCAGATATTTTCATGCTCTTCATATTTTTCACACCGTTTCATGCTCCTCATATTTTTCATACAGTTTCATGCTCCTCGTATTTTTCAGACCTTTTCATGCTCCTCGTATTTTTGAGACCTTTTTATGTTCCTCATATTTTTGAGACCTTTTCCTGCCCCTCGTTTTTTTCAGACCTTTTCATGCTCCTCGTATTTTTCAGACATTTACATGCTCCTCGTATTTTTGAGACCTTTTTATGCTCCTCATATTTTTGAGACTTTTTCATGCTCTTCATATTTTTCACACCGTTTCATGCTCCTCATATTTTTCATACAATTTCATGCTCCTCATATTTTCACACCTTTTCATGCTCCTCATATTTTTCACACCTTTTCATGCTCTTCGTATTTTTCACAGTTTTCATGCTCTTCCAATTTTTCAAAACTTTTCATGCTCTTCGTGTTTTTCACACCTTTTCAGTCTCTTCGTATTTTTCACACCTTTTCATGATCTTCGTATTTTTCACACCTTTTCATGCTCTTCTTATTTTTCAGACTTTTTCATGCTCTTGATATTTTTCTCAGGTTTTCATGCACTTCATATTTTTCACACTGTTTCACCCTCCTCCTATTTTTGGCAGCTTTTCATGCTCCTCATATTTTTCAGATCGTTTCATGCTCCTCATATTTTTGAAACCGTTTCATGCTCCTCATATTTTTCACACCTTTGCATGCTCTTCATATTTTTCAGATCCTTTCATGCTCCTCATATTTTTGAGACCGTTTCATGCTCCTCATATTGTTGACACCTTTTAATGCTCCTCATATTTTTGACACCTTTTAATGCTCTTCATATTTTTGACACCTTTACATGCTACTCATGTTTTTGACACTTTTTCATGCTCTTCATATTTTTCACATCATTTCATGCTCCGCATATTTTTCATACAGTTTCATGCTCCTCATATTCTTCACACCTTTACATGCTTCTCATATTTTTGACTCCTTTTCATACTCTTCATATTTTTCAGACCTTTTCATGCTCCTCATATTCTTGGGACCTTTTCATGCTCTTCTTATTTTTTTGACACCTTTTGATGCTCCTCATATTTTTGACTCCTTTTTATGCTCTTCATATTTTTCAGACCTTTTCATGCTCCTCGTATTTTAAAGACCATTTCATGCTCCTCGTATTTTTCAGACCTTTTCATGCTCCTTACATTTTTCAGACCTCTTCATGCTCGTCGTATGTTTCACACCTTTTCATGCTCCTCGTATTTTTCAGACCTTTTCATACTCCTCATATTTTTCACACTTTTCAGCCTCTTCATATTTTTCTCACTGTTTTATGGTCCTCATGTTTTTGACAGTTTTTCATGCTCCTCATATTTTTCAGACCATTTCATGCTCCTCATATTTTTCAGACCGTTTCATGCTCCTCATATTTTTCAGGCCGTTTCATGCTCCTCATAGTTTTCACAATTTTTCATGCTGTTCTATTTTTCACACCGTTTCATGCTCCTCATATTTTTCATACTGATTCATGCTCCTCTTATTTTTCACTCCTTTACATTCTATTCAAATTTTTGACCCCTTTTCATGCTCTTCATATTTTTGACACCTTTTCAAGCTCCTCATATTTTTGACACCTTTCCATGCTCCTTTTATTTTTCAGACCTTTTCATGCTCCTCCTAATGTTCAGACCTTTCCATGCTCCTCGTATTTTTCAGACCTTTTCATGCTCCTCCTATTTTCAGACCTTTTCATGCTCCTCATATTTTTCAGAGCTTTTCATGCTCCTCTTATTTTGCAGGCCTTTTCATGCTCCTCCTATTTTTCAGACATTTTCATGCTCCTCGTATTTTTCACACCTTTTCATGCTCCTCGTATTTTTCACACCTTTTCATGCTCTTGATATTTTTCAGAACTTTTCATGCTCTTCGAGTTTTTCACACCTTTTCATGCTCTTCATATTTTCCACACCTTTTCATGCTCTGCATATTTTTCACACCTTTTCATGCTCTTCATTATTTTCACACCATTTAATGCTCCTCATATTTTTGACAGCTTTGCATACTCTTCATATTTTTCAGACCTTTTCATGCTCCTCATAGTTTTCAGACCATTTCCTGCTTTTCATATTTTTCACACCGTTTCATGCTCCTCATATTTTTCATATAGTTTCATGCTCCTCGTATTTTTCAGACCTTTACCGCTACTCATATTTTGACACCTTTTCATGCTCTTCATCTTTTTGACCTTTTCATGTTCCTCGTATTTTTCAGACCTTTTCATGCTCCTCGTATTTTTCAGACCTTTTCATGCTCCTCGTATTTTTGATACCTTTTCCTGACCCTCGTTTTTTCAAGACCTTTTCATGCTCCTCGTATTTTTCAGATATTTTCATGCTCCTCGTATTTTTGAGACCTTTTCATGCTCCTCGTTTTTTTTGAGACTTATTCATGCTCTTCGTATTTTTCACACCTTTTCATGCACCTCATATTTTTCACACCTTTTCATGCTCTTCATATGTTTCAGAACTTTTCATGCTCTTCGTGTTTTTCACACCTTTTCATGCTCTTCATATTTTCCACACCTTTTCATGCTCTGCATATTTTTCACACCTTTTCATGCTCCTCATATTTTTCACACCTTTTCATGCTCTTCGTATGTTTCAGCACTTTTCATGCTCTTCGTGTTTTTCACACCTTTACATGCTCTTCATATTTTCCACACCTTTTCATGCTCTGCATATTTTTCACACCTTTCATGCTCTTCATTTTTTTCACACCATTTAATGCTCCTCATATTTTTGACAGCTTTTCATGCTCCTGATATATTTCAGACCGTTTCATGCTCCTCATATTTTTCACACCTTTACATGCTTCTCATATTTTCGACACCTTTTAATGCTCCTCATATTTTTGACACCTTATCATGCTCTTCATATTTTTCAGACCTTTTCATGCTTTTGACAATTTTCACACCTTTTCCTGCTCTTCGTATTTTTCACACTTTTTCATGCTCCTTATATTTTTGACACCTTTTCATGCTCTTCATATTTTTCAGACCTTTTCATGCTCCTCGAATATTTCACACCTTTTCATGCTCCTCATATTTTTCAGACCTTTAAATGCTCCTCTTAATTTTCAGATCTTTTCATGCTCCTCATTTTTTCACACCATTTCATGGTCCTCGTATTTTTCACACCGTTTCATGCTACTCATATTTTTCAAACCCTTTCATGCTCTTCATTTTTTTCACACCTTTTCATGCTCCTCGTATATTTCACACGTTTTCATGCTCCTTGTATTTTTAAGACGTTTTCATACTCCTCATAATTTTCACAACTTTTCATGCTCTTCATATTTTTCACACAGTTTCATGCTCCTCATATTTTTCATACAGATTCATGCTCCTCAAATTTTTCACAGCTTTTCATGCTCCTCATATATTTGACACCTTTTCATGCTCTTCATGTTTTTCACACCTTTTCATTCTCCTCATATTTTTGACTCCTGTTCATGCTCTACATATTTTTCAAACCTTTTCATGTGCCTCATATTTTTAAGACGTTTTCATGCTCCTCATATTTTTTAGACCTTTTCATGCTCCTCGTACTTTTCACACTTTTTCATGCTCTTCATGTTTTTCACACTTTTTCATGCTCCTCGTTTTTTTCACCATCTTTCATGCTCCTCGAATTTTTCACAACTTTTCATGCTCTTCGTATTTGTCACACCTTTTCATGCTCTTCTAATTTTCCACACTTTTACATGCTCTGCATGTTTTTCACACCCTTTCATGCTCTTCTTATTTTTCACATTTTTTCATGCTCTTCATATTTTTCACACCTTTTAATGCTCTTCATACTTTTCAGACCTTTTCATGCTTTTTATATTTTTCACAGCTTTGCATGCTCTTCGTGTTTTTCACACCTTTTCATGCTCTCGTATTTTTCAGACATTTTAATGCTCCTCGTACTTTTCACACCTTTTCATGCTCCTAGTATTTTTCACACCTTTTCATGCTCCTGGTATTTTTCACAACTTTTCATGCTCTTTGAATTTTTCATACCTTTTCATGCTCTTCATATTCCTCAACCTTTTTATCCTCTTGATATTTTTCACACCTTTTCATGCCCTTCGTGTTTTTCACATCTTTCATGCTCTTGATATTTTTCACACCTTTTCATGCTATTCATATTTTTCAGACATTTTCCTGCTCTTCATATTTTTCAGACCATTGCATGCCCGCCGTGTTTTTCCACAATTCATGCTCTTCATATATTTTACACCTTTTCACGCTCCTCATATTTTTCACACCTTTTCATGCTGTTCATATTTTTCAGACCTTTTCATGCTCCTCGTATATTTCACACCTTTTGATGCTCCTCGTATTTTTCAGAGCTTTTCATGCTCCTCGTATTTTTCAGACCTTTATATGCTCCTCTTAATTTTCAGATCTTTTCATGCTCCTCATTTTTTCACACCATTTCATGCTCCTCTTATTTTTCACACAGTTTCATGCTCCTCATATTTTTCATACCCTTTCATGCTCTTCATATTTTTCACACACTTTCATGCTCCTCGTATTTTACACACCTTTTCATGCTCCCGGTATATTTCACACGTTTTCATGCTCCTCGTATTTTTAAGACGTTTTCATACTCCTCATAATTTTCACACCTTTTCATGCTCTTCATATTTTTCACACCCTTTCATGCTCCTCATATTTATCATACAGATTCATGCTCCTCGTATTTTACACACCTTTTCAGCTCCCGGTATATTTCACACCTTTTCATTCTCCTCATATTTTTGACACCTGTTCATGTTCCTCGTATTTTTCAGACCTTTTCATGCTCCTCGTACTTTTCACTTTTTCATGCTATTCATATTTTTCACACCTTTTCATGCTCCTCGTATTTTTCACAATTTTTCATGCTCCTCGTATTTTTCAGACCTTTTCATGGTGTTCTTTTTTTTCACAGCTTTTCTAGTTCCTCGTATTTTTCATACCTTTTCATGCTCCTCATATTTTTCAGACCTTTTCATGCTCCTCATATTTTTCACAACTTGTCATCCTCCTCGGATTTTTCACAGCTTGTCATGCTCTTCGAACATTTCACACCTTTTCCTGCTCTTCGAAATTTTCACTCCTTTACATGCTCTTCGTATTTTTCAAACCTTTTCGTGCTCCATGTATTTTTCACACCTTGTAATGCTCCTCGTATTTTTCACACCTTGTAATGCTCCTCGTATTTTTCACACCTTTTCATGCTGTTCATATTTTTCACAACTTTTCATGCTTCTCTTACTTTTCAGACCTTTTCACACTACTTGTATTTTTCAGACCTTTTCATGCTCCTCGTATTTTTCAGACCATTTCACGGCTTTCATATTTATCAGACCTTTTCATGCTGTTTATATTTTTCACACCTTTTCCTGCTCTTCGAATTTTTCACAGCTTTTCATGCTGCTCGTATTTTTCACACCTTTCCTTGCTCTTCGAATTTTTCACACCGTTTCATGCTCGTCGTATTTTTCACACCTTTCCCAGCTCTTCTAATTTTTCACACTTTTCTTGCTCTTTGAATTTTTCACACCTTTTTATGCTCCTCGTATTTTTCACACCTTTTCCTGCTCCTAGTATTTTTCACACCTTTTCATGCTCCTCGTATTTTTAACACCATTTCATGATTTTCATATTTTTCACACCTTTACCTGCTCCTCATACTTTTCACACCTTTTATGCTCCTCGCATTTTTCACACCTTTTCCTGCTCCTCGTATTTATTCGCCCTTTTCGTATTTTACACACCTTTTCACGCGCTTCGTATTTTTCAAAACTTTTCATGCTCCTCGTATTTTTCATACCTTTTCCTGCTCCTCATACTTTTCACACCTTTTCATGCTCCTCATATTTTTCACCCGTTTTCACTCTCTTCATATTTTTCACACCTTTTCACGCTCTTCGTATTTTTGACACCTTTTCATGCTCCTCGTATTTTAACACCTTTTCCTGCTACTCATATTTTTCATACCTTTTCCTGCCCTTCGTATTTTTCACACCTTTTCATGCTCTTTGTATTTTTCACACCTTTTCCTGCTCTTCGTATTTTTCACACCTCTTCATGCTCCTCATATTTTTCACTCCTTTTCATGCTCCTCGTATTTTTCACACCTTTTCATGCTCCTCGTAGGTTTCACATCTTTTCCTACTCTTCGAATTTTTCACACCTTTTCATACTCCTCTTATTTTTAACACTATTTCATGATGTTCATATTTTTCATACCTTTTCCTGCTCTTTGAATTTTTCACACCTTTTCCTCCTCCTCGGATTTTTCACACCTTTTGGCGTACCAATTGCCCGGCCAAGCCTAGAGGAGAATACCGAGTTGTCCCTTGCAACTAGGCAAGAGTCCTGACCTCGCTGAACAAACATGTGTTTGATTCATTTTCATTATTCTCATATTTTTCACACCGTTTCATGCTCCTCATATTTTTCATACAGTTTCATGCTTCTCGTATTTTTCAGACCTTTTCATGCTCCTCATATTTTTCAGACCTTTTCATGCTCCTCGTATTTTTCACACCTTTTCATGCGCTTCGTATTTTTCTCACCTTTTCATGCTCTTCGTATTTTTCACACCTTTTCTTGATCTTCATATTTTTCACACTGTTTCATGCTGCTCATGTTTTTGACACCTTTCCATGCTCCTCATATTTTTCAGACCGTTTCATGCTCCTCATATATGTCAGACCGTTTCAATCTCCTCATATTTTTTCAGACCGTTTCATGCTCCTCTTATTTTTCTCAGCTTTTCATGCTCCTCATATATTTCACACTTTTCATGCTCCTCATATTTTTTACACCGTTTCATGCTCCTCATATTTTTCATACAGATTCATGCTCCTCATATTTTTCACACCTTTACATGATCCTCATGTTTTTGACACCTTTTCTTGCTCTTCATATTTTTCACACCCTTTCATGGTGCTCATATTTTTGACACCTTTTCATGCTCTACATATTTTTCCGACCTTTTCATGCTCCTCGTATTTTTCAGACCTTTTCATGCTCCTGGTCTTTTTCAGACCTTTTCATGCTGCTCGTTTTTTTCACACCTTTTCATGCTCCTCGTATTTTTCACACCTTTTCAGGCTCCTCGTATTTTTGACTCTTTTTCATGCTCACATATTTTTCAGACAATTTCAGGCTCCTCATAATTTAGACACCTTTTCATGCTCCTCATATTTTTCCCTCCTTTTTACGCCCTTCGTATTTTTCACAACTTTTCATGCTCTTCATATTTTTCACACCGTTTCTAGCTCCTTATATTTTCCATACCGTTTCATGCCCTCATATTTTTCACACCTTTTCACGCCCCTCATATTTTTTACGCCTAATAAGCTCTTCATATGTTTCACACCGTTTCATGCTCTTCATAATTTCACACCGTTTCCTGCTCCTTATATGTTTGACACCTTTTCATCCTCCTCATATTTTTCAGACCGTTTCATGCTCCTCATATATTTCAGACCGTTTCATGCTCCTCATATTTTTCAGACCGTTTCATGCTCCTCATATTTTTCACACCTTTTCATGCTCCTAATATTTTCAAAACTTTTCATGCTCTTCATATTTTTCACACCGTTTCATGCTCCTCATTTTTTTCATACAGTTTCATGCGCCTCATATTTTTCATACCGTTTCAATCTCTGCATATTTTTCACATCTCTTCATGCTCTACATATTTTCCAGACCTTTTCATGCTCCTCGAATTTTTCACAACTTTTCAAGCTCTTCATATTTTTCAGACCTTTTCATGCTCTTGATATTTTTCACACCTATTCATCCACTTCGTTTTTTTCACACCTTTTCATGCTCCTCGTATTTTTCAGACATTTCCAAACTCCTCATATTTTTCAGAGTTTTTCATGCTCCTCGTATTTTTCATACTTTTTCATGCTACCCATTTAGACCTTTTGATACTCCTCGTATTTTTCACACCTTTTCATGCTCTTTGTCTTTTTCACACCTTTTCATGATCTTCATATTTTTCACACTGTTTCATGCTGCTCATATTTTTGACACCTTGTCATGCTCTTCATATTTTTCAGACCGTTTCATGCTCCTCATATTTTTTCAGACCGTTTCATGCTCCTCTTATTTTTCTCAGCTTTTCATGCTCCTCATATATTTCACACTTTTCATGCTCCTCATATTTTTCACACCGTTTCATGCTCCTCATATTTTTCATACAGATTCATGCTCCTCATATTTTTCACACCTTTACATGATCCTCATGTTTTTGACACCTTTTCATGTTCTTCATTTTTTTCACACCTTTTCATGCTGCTCATATTTTTAACACCTTTTCAAACTGTACCTATTTTTCAGACCTTTTCAATCTCCTCGTATTTTTCCGACCTTTTCATGCTGCTCGTTTTTTTCACACCTTTTCATGCTCCTCATATTTTTCACACCTTTTCATCCTCCTCATATTTTTGACACCTTTTCATGCTCTTCATATTTTTCATATCTTTTTATTCTCCTCATATTTTTGACAGCTTTTCATGCTCTTCATATTTTTCACACCATTTCATGCTCCTCATATTTTTCATACTGATTCATGCTCCTCTTATTTTTCACACCTTTACATTCTATTCATATTTTTGACCCCTTTTCATGTCCTTCATATATTTTGACACCTTTTTATGTGGCTTTTATTTTTCAGACCTTTTCATGCTCCTCGTATTTTTCAGACCTTTTCATCCTCCTCGTATGTTTCTGGCCTTTTCATGCTCCTCATAATTTAATACCGTTTCATGCTCCTCATATTTCTCACACCATTTATTGCCCCTCATATTTTTTACTCCTTTTGTAGCTCTTCATATTTTTCAAACCATTTCATGTTCCTCATATTTTCCAGACCGTTTCATGCTCCTCATATTTTTCACACCTTACATGCTCCACATAGTTTTGACACCTTTTCATGCTCTTCATACTAATCACACCTTTTGATGCTCCTCATAATTTTGACACCTTTTCATGCTCTTCTTATTTTTCAGACCTTTTCATGCTCCTCGTATTTTTCACACCTTGTCATGCTCCTGGTATTTTTCAAACCTTTTCATGCTCCTCGTATTTTTTCATAACCGTTTCATGCTCCTCATATTTTTCACACCATTTCATTCTCTTCATATTTTCACACCATTTCATGCTCCTCATATTTTCCAGACCGTTTCATGCTCCTCATAATTTTCATACAGTTTCATGCTCCTCATATTTTCACACCTTTTTTATGCTCTGGTATTTTTCAGACCTTTTCATGCTCCTCGTGTTTTTTAGACCATTTCATACTCCTTGTATTTTTCAGACCTTTTCATGCTCCTCGTGTTTTTCAGACCTTTGCATACTCCTCATATTTATCAAACCTTTTCTTGCTCTTCATATTTTCCACACCTTTTCATGCTCTGCATATTTTTCACACTTTTTCATGCTCTTCCTTTTTTTCACACCATTTAATTCTCCTCATATTTTTGACAGCTTTTCATGCACCTCATATTTCAGACCATTTCATGCTCCTCATATTTTTCAGACCATTTCATGCTTTTCATATTTTTCACACCGTTCCATGTTCCTCATAATTTTCATACAGATTCATACTCCTCTTATTTTTCACACCTTTACATGCTACTCATATTTTGACACGTTTTCATGCTCTTCATATTTTTGACACCTTTTCATTCTCCTCGTATTTTTCAGGCCTTCTCATGCTCCTCATATTTTTCAGACCTTTTAATGCTCTCGTATTTTTCAGACATTTTCATGCTCCTCGTATTTTTCAGGCCTTCTCATGCTCCTCATATTTTTCAGACCTTTCAATGCTCTCGTATATTTCAGACTTTTATATGCTGCTCGTATTTTTCAGACCTTTACATACTCCTCATATTTTTCACACCTTTTCATGCTCTTCATATTTTTCACACCGTTTCATGCTCCTCATATTTTTCACACCTTTACATGCTCCTCATTTTTTGAGACCTTTTCATGCTCTTAATATTTTTGACACCTTTTGATGCTCCTCATATTTTTGACTCCTTTTCATGCTCTTCATATTTTTCAGACCTTTTCATGCTCCTAGTATTTTTCAGACCTTTTCATGCTCCTCATATTTTTCATACAGTTTCATGCTCCTCATATGTTCACACCTTTATATGCTCCTCATATTTTTCACACCTTTTCATGCTCTTCGTATTTTTCACAGTTTTCATGCTCTTCGTATTTTTCACAACTTTTCATGCTCTTCATGTTTTTCACACCTTTTCAGGCTCTTCGTATTTTTCACACCTTTTCATGATCTTTGTATTTTTCACACCTTTTCATGCTCTTCTTAATTTTCAGACCTTTTCATGCTCTTGATATTTTTCTCAGGTTTTCATGCTCTTGGTATTTTTCACACTGTTTCACCCTCCTCATATTTTTGGCAGCTTTTCATGCTCCTCATATTTTTCAGATCGTTTCATGCTCCTCATATTTTTGAGACCATTTCATGCTCCTCATATTTTTCACACCTTTTAATGCTCCTCATATTTTTCACACCTTTGCATGTTCTTCATATTTTTCAGATCGTTTCATGCTCCTCATATTTTTGGGACCGTTTCATGCTCCTCATATTTTTCACACCTTTTTATGCTCCTCATATTTTTGACACCTTTTCATGCTCTTCCTGTTTTTGACACCTTTACGTGCTACTCATATTTTTGACACTTTTTCATGCTCTTCATATTTTTCACACCATTTCTTGCTCCGCATATTTCTCATACAGATTCATGCTCCTCATATTTTTCACACCTTTACATGCTTCTCATATTTTTGTCTCCTTTTCATACTCTTCATATTTTTCAGACCTTTTCATGCTCCTCATATTCTTGGGAACTTTTCATGCTCCTCGTATATTTCAGACATTTTCGTGCTCCTCGTATTTTTCAGAGCTTTTCATGCTCCTCCTAATTTGCAGGCCTTTTCATGCTCCTCCTATTTTTCAGATCTTTTCATGCTCTTCCTATTTTTCAGACATTTTCATGCTCCTCCTGTTTTTCAGGCCTTTTCATGCTCCTCGAATTTTTCACATCTTTTCATGCTCCTCGTAGTTTTCACAGCTTTTCATGCTCTTCATATTTTTCAGGACTTTTCATGCTCTTCGTGTTTTTCACACCTTTTCATGCTCTTCATATTTTCCACACCTTTTCATGCTCTGCATATTTTTCACACCTTTCATGCTCTTCATTTTTTCAAGCCATTTAATGCTCTTCATATTTTTGACAGCTTTTCATGCTCCTCATATATTTCAGAGCATTTCATGCTCCTCATATTTTTCAGACCATTTCATGCTTTTCATATTTTTCACACCGTTTCATGTTCCTCATATTTTTCATACAGATTCATGCTCCTCTTGTTTTTCACACCTTTACCTGCTACTCATATTTTGACACCTTTTCATGCTCTTCATATTTTTGAAACCTTTTCATGCTCCTCGTATTTTTCACACATTCTCATGCTCCTCATATTTTTCAGACCTTTTAATGCTCTCGTATTTTTCAGACCTTTTCATGCTCCTCGTGTTTTTTAGACCATTTCATACTCCTTGTATTTTTCAGACCTTTTCATGCTCCTTGTATTTTTCAAACCTTTGCATACACCTCATATTTATCACACCTTTTCTTGCTCTTCATATTTTTCACACCATTTCATGCTCCGCATATTTTTCATACAGATTCATGCTCCTCATATTTTTCACACCTTTACATGCTTCTCATATTTTTGACAACTTTTCATACGCTTCATTTTTTTCAGACCATTTCATGCTCCTTGTATTTTTCAGATATTTTCATGCTCTTCATATTTTTCACACCGTTTCATGCTCCTCATATTTTTCATACAGTTTCATGCTCCTCGTAATTTTCAGACCTTTTCATGCTCCTCGTATTTTTGAGACCTTTTCATGTTCCTCATATTTTTGAGACCTTTTCCTGCCCCTCGTTTTTTTCAGACCTTTTCATGCTCCGCGTATTTTTCAGACATTTACATGCTCCTCGTATTTTTGAGACCTTTTTATGCTCCTCATATTTTTGAGACTTTTTCATGCTCTTCATATTTTTCACACCGTTTCATGCTCCTCATATTTTTCATACAGTTTCATGCTCCTCATATTTTCACACCTTTTCATGCTCCTCATATTTTTCACACCTTTTCATGCTCTTCGTATTTTTCACAGCTTTCATGCTCTTCCAATTTTTCAAAACTTTTCATGCTCTTCGTGTTTTTCACACCTTTTCAGTCTCTTCGTATTTTTCACACCTTTTCATGATCTTCGTATTTTTCACACCTTTTCATGCTCTTCTTATTTTTCAGACTTTTTCATGCTCTTGATATTTTTCTCAGGTTTTCATGCACTTCATATTTTTCACACTGTTTCACCCTCCTCATATTTTTGGCAGCTTTTCATGCTCCTCATATTTTTCAGATCGTTTCATGCTCCTCATATTTTTGAAACCGTTTCATGCTCCTCATATATTTCACACCTTTGCATGCTCTTCATATTTTTCAGATCCTTTCATGCTCCTCATATTTTTGAGACCGTTTCATGCTCCTCATATTGTTGACACCTTTTAATGCTCCTCATATTTTTGACACCTTTTAATGCTCTTCATATTTTTGACACCTTTACATGCTACTCATGTTTTTGACACTTTTTCATGCTCTTCATATTTTTCACATCATTTCATGCTCCGCATATTTTTCATACAGATTCATGCTCCTCATATTTTTCACACCTTTACAAGCTTCTCATTTTGTTGACTCCTTTTCATACTTTTCATATTTTTCAAACCTTTTCATGCTGCTCATATTTTTGTGACCTTTTCAAGCTCCTCGTATGTTTCAGACATTTTCATGCTCTTCATATTTTTCACACCGTTTCATGCTCCTCATATTTTTCATACAGTTTCATGCTCCTCGTATTTTTCAGACCTTTTCATGCTCCTCGTATTTTTGAGACCTTTTCCTGCCCCTCGTTTTTTTCAGACCTTTTCATGCTCCTCGTATTTTTCAGACATTTTGATGGTCCTCGTATTTTTGAGACCTTTTCATGCTCCTCGTATTTTTGAGAGTTTTTCATGCTCTTGATATTTTTCACACCGTTTCATGCTCCTCATATTTTTCATACAGTTTCATGCTCCTCATATTTTCACGCCTTTATATGCTCCTCATATTTTTCACACCTTTTCATGCTCTTCGTGTTTTTCACACCTTTTCAGGTTCTTCGAATTTTTCACACCTTTTCATGATCTTCGTATTTTTCAAACCTTTTCATGCTCTTCTTATTTTTCAAACCTTTTCATGCTCTTGATATTTTCCTCAGGTTTTCATGCTCTTCGTATTTTTCACACTGTTTCACGCTCCTCATATTTTTCGCAGCTGTTCATGCTCCTCATATTTTTCAGATCGTTTCATGCTCCTCATATTTTTGAGACCGTTTCTTGGTCCTCATATTTTTCACACCTTTTAATGCTCCTTATATTTTTGACTCCTTTTCATGTTCTTCATATTTTTCACACCTTTACATGCTACTCATATTTTTGACACTTTTTCATGCTCTTCATATTTTTCACACCACTTCATTCCCCGCATATTTTTCATACAGATTCATGCTCCTCATATTTTTCACACCTTTACAAGCTTCTCATTTTGTTGACTCCTTTTCATACTTTTCATATTTTTCAAACCTTTTCATGCTGCTCATATTTTTGTGACCTTTTCAAGCTCCTCGTATGTTTCAGACATTTTCATGCTCTTCATATTTTTCACACCGTTTCATGCTCCTCATTTTTTTCATACAGTTTCATGCTCCTTGTATTTTTCAGACCTTTCCATGCTCCTCGTATTTTTCAGACCTTTCCAATCTCCTCGTATTTTGAGACCTTTTTCATGTTCCTCGTATCTTCAGTCTTCCTGCTCCCCTCGTATTTCAACCTTTCATGCCCCTCCTCCTATTTTTCAGACCTTTCCATGCTCCTCGTATTTTTCAGACCTTTTCATGCTCCTTGTATTTTTCAGACATTTTTCCATGCCTCTCATATTTTTACACCGTTTCAGGCCTCCTTCATAATTTTCATACAGTTTCATGCTCCTTGTATTTTTCAGACCTTTACCGCTACTCATATTTTGACACCTTTTCATGCTCTTCATCTTTTTGACCTTTTCATGTTCCTCGTATTTTTCAGACCTTTTCATGCTCCTCGTATTTTTGAGACCTTTTCATGCTCCTCGTATTTTTGATACCTTTTCCTGACCCTCGTTTTTTCAAGACCTTTTCATGCTCCTCGTATTTTTCAGATATTTTCATGCTCCTCGTATTTTTGAGACCTTTTCATGCTCCTCGTTTTTTTTGAGACTTTTTCATGCTCTTCGTATTTTTCACACCTTTTCTTGCTCCTCATATTTTTCACACCTTTTCATGCTCTTCATATGTTTCAGAACTTTTCATGCTCTTCGTGTTTTTCACACCTTTACATGCTCTTCATATTTTCCACACCTTTTCATGCTCTGCATATTTTTCACACCTTTTCATGCTCCTCATATTTTTCACACCTTTTCATGCTCTTCGTATGTTTCAGAACTTTTCATGCTCTTCGTGTTTTTCACACCTTTACATGCTCTTCATATTTTCCACACCTTTTCATGCTCTGCATATTTTTCACACCTTTCATGCCCTTCATTTTTTTCACACCATTTAATGCTCCTCATATTTTTGACAGCTTTTCATGCTCCTGATATATTTCAGACCGTTTCATGCTCCTCATATTTTTCAGACCATTTCATGCTTTTTATATTTTTCACACCGTTTCATGTTCCTCATATTTTTCATAGAGATTCATGCTCCCTCTTATTTTTCACACCTTTACCTGCTACTCATATTTTGACACCTTTTCATGCTCTTCATATTTTTGACACCTTTTCATACTCCTCATATTTTTCCGACCTTCTCATGCTCCTCATATTTTTCAGACCTTTTAATGCTCTCGTATTTTTCAGACCTTTTCACGCTCCTCGTGTTTTTTAGACCATTTCATGTTCCTCGTATTTTTCAGACCTTTGCATACTCCTCATATTTATCACACCTTTTCTTGCTCTTCATATTTTTCACACCATTTCATGCTCCGCATATTTTTCATACAGATTCATGCTCCTCATATTTTTCACACCTTTACATGCTTCTCATATTTTTGACACCTTTTCATACTCTTCATATTTTTCAGACCTTTTCATGCTGCCTGTGTTTCAGACATTTTCATTCTCTTCATATTTTTCACACCGTTTCATGCTCCTCATATTTTTCATACAGTTTCATGCTCCTCGTATTTTTCAGACCTTTTCATGATCCTCGTATTTTTGAGACCTTTTCATGCCCCTCGTCTTTTTCAGACCTTTTCATGCTCCTCGTATTTTTCAGACATTTTCATGCTCCTCGTATTTTTGAGACCTTTTCATGCTCCTCGTATTTTTGAGACTTTATCATGCTCTTCATATTTTTCACCCCGTTTCATGCTCCTCATATTTTTCATACAGGTTAATGCTCCTCATATTTTCACACCTTTATATGCTCCTCATATTTTTCACACCTTTTCATGCTCTTCGTATTTTTCACAGTTTTCATGCTCTTCGTATTTTTCACAACTTTTCATGCTCTTCGTGTTTTTCACACCTTTTCAGGCTCTTCGTATTTTTCACACCTTTTCATGATCTTCATACATTTCACACCTTTTCATGCTCTTCTTATTTTTCAGACCCTTTCATGCTCTTGATATTTTTCTCAGGTTTTCATGCTCTTCGTATTTTTCACACTGTTTCACCCTCCTCATATTTTTGGCAGCTTTTCATGCTCCTCATATTTTTCAGATCGTTTCATGCTCCTCATATTTTTGAGACCATTTCTTGCTCCTCATATTTTTCACACCTTTTAATGTTCCTCATATTTTTCACACCATTGCATGCTCTTCATATTTTTCAGCTCCTTTCATGCTCCTCCTATTTTTCAGGCCTTTTCATGCTCCTCATATTTTTCAGACATTTTCATGCTCCTCCTGTATTTCAGGCCTTTTCATGCTCCTCGTATTTTTCACACCTTTTCATGCTCCTCGTATGTTTCACACCTTTTCATGCTCTTCATATTTTTCAGACCTTTTGATGCTCCTCATATTTTTCACACCTTCTCATGCTCCTCATATTTTTCAGATGTTTTAATGCTCTCTTATTTTTCAGACCTTTTCATGTGCTCGTGTTTTTTAGACCATTTCATACTCCGTGTATTTTTCAGACCTTTTCATGCTCCTCGTATTTTTCAGACCTTTGCATACTCCTCATATTTATCACACCTTTTCTTGCTGTTCATATTTTTCACACCATTTCATGCTCCGCCTATTTTTCATACAGATTCATGCTCCTCATCTTTCTCACACCTTTACATGCTTCTCATATTTTGGACACTTTTTCATACTCTTCATATTTTTCAGACCTTTTCATGCTCCTTGTATTTTTCAGACATTTTCATGCTCTTCATATTTTTCACACCGTTTCATACTCCTCATATTTTTATTACAGTTTCATGCCTCTCATATTTCACACCTTTTGATGCTCCTCAATTTTACACCTTTTCATGCTCTTTCATTTTTTCACAGTTCTAATGCTCTTTGTATTTTCACAACTTTTCATGCTCTTCGTGTTTTTCACCACGCTTCTCATGATATTCGTATTTCACACCTTTTCATGATCTTCTATTTTCAGAACTTTCATGCTCTTGATATTTTCTCAGGTTTTATGCTTCTTTCGTATTTCACCACTATTCACGCTCCTCATATTTTGGCAGCTTTCATGCTCCTTATATTTTTTTCAGATGTTTCATCTCCTAATATTTTTGAGAACGTTTCATTCCTCATATTTTTCACACCTTTAAATTGCTCCTCATATTTTTCACACCTTTCCATGCTCTTTAATTTTTCACACCCTTTCATGCTCTTCATTTTTTTCACACCATTTAATGCTCCTCATCATATTTTGACACCTTTTTCATATCTTCATATTTTTCAGACCTTTTCATGCTCTTGTATTTTTCAGACCATTATTCGATGCTCTTCATATTTTTCACACCGTGTTTCAGCTCCTCATATTTCATACAGCAGTTCATGCTCCTCGTATTTTTTAGACTGTTTCATCATCCTCGTTATTTTTGAGACCTTTTATGACTCCTCGTATTTTGAAGAACTTTTCCTGCCCCTGTCTTTTTCAGACCTTTTCATGCTCCTCGTATTTTTCAGACATTTTCATGGTCCTCGTATTTTTGAGACCTTTTCATGCTCCTTGTATTTTTGAGACTTTTTCATGCTCTTGATATTTTTCACACCGTTTCATGCTCCTCATATTTTTCATACAGTTTCATGCTCCTCGTATTTTTTAGACTGTTTCATCCTCCTCGTATTTTTGAGACATTTTCATGCTCCTCGTATTTTTGAGAACTTTTCCTGCCCCTCGTCTTTTTCAGACCTTTTCATGCTCCTCGTATTTTTCAGACATTTTCATGCTCCTCGTATTTTTGAGACCTTTTCATGCTCCTTGTATTTTTGAGACTTTTTCATGCTCTTGATATTTTTCACACCGTTTCATGCTCCTCATATTTTTCATACAGTTTCATGCTCCTCATATTTTCACACCTTTCTATGCTCCTCATATTTTTCACACCTTTTCATGCTCTTCATGTTTTTCACACTTTTTCAGGCTCTTCGTATTTTTCACACCTTTTCATGATCTTCGTATATTTCAAACCTTTTCATGCTCTTCTTATTTTTCAGACCTTTTCATGCTCTTGATATTTTTCTCAGGTTTTCATGCTCTTCGTATTTTTCACACTGTTTCACGCTCCTCATCTTTTTGGCAGCTGTTCATGCTCCTCATATTTTTCAGATCGTTTCATGCTCCTCATATTTTTGAGACCTTTTCATGCTCCTCATATATTTCACACCTTTGCATGCTCTTCATATTTTTCAGATCTTTTCATGCTCCTCCTATTTTTGTGACCGTTTCTTGCTCCTCATATTTTTCACACCATTTCATGCTCCGCATATTTTTCCTACAGATTCATGCTCCTCATATTTTTCACACCTTTACATGCTTCTCATTTTTTTAACTCCTTTTCGTTCTCTTCATATTTTTCACACCTTTTCATGCTCCTCATATATTTGCGACCTTTTCATGCTCCTCGTATATTTCAGACATTTTCATGCTCTTCATATTTTTCACACCGTTCATGCTCCTGATATTTTTCAAACAGTTTCATGCTCCTCGTATTTTTAAGACGTTTTCATGCTCCTCCTATTTTTCAGACCTTTCCATGCTCCTCGTATTTTTCAGACCTTTTCATGCTCCTCCTATTTTTCAGACCTTTTCATGCTCCTCGTATTTTTCAGAGCTTTTCATGGTCCTCCTATTTTGCAGGCCTTTTCATCCTCCTCCTATTTTTCAGACCTTTACATGCTCCTCCTATTTTTCAGACATTTTCATGCTCCACATGTTTTTCAGGCCTTTCATGCTCCTCGTATTTTTCACACCTTTTCATGCTCCTCGTATTTTTCACACCTTTTCATGTTCTTCATATTTTTCAGAAATTTTCATGCTCTTCATGTTTTTCACACCTTTTCATGCTCTTCATTTTTTTCACACCATTTAATTCTCCTCATATTTTTGACAGCTTTTCATGCTCCTCATATATTTCAGACCGTTTCATGCTCCTCATATTTTTCAGACCATTTCATGCTTTTCATATTTTTCACACCGTTTCATGTTCCTCATATTTTTCATACAGATTCATGCTCCTCTTATTTTTCACACCTTTACCTGCTACTTATATTTTGACACGTTTTCATGCTCTTCATATTTTTGACACCATTTCCTGCTCCTCGTATTTTTCAGACCTTCTCATGCTCCTCATATTTTTCAGACCTGTTAAAGCTCTCGTATTTTTCAGACCTTTTCATGCTCCTCGTGTTTTTTAGACCATTTCATGCTGCTCGTATTTTTCAGACCTTTGCATACTCCTCATATTTATCACACCTTTTCTTGCTCTTCATATTTTTCACACCATTTCATGCTCCACATATTTTTCATATAGATTCATGCTCCTCATGTTTTTCACACCTTTACATGCTTCTCATATTTTTGACACCTTTTCATACTCTTCATGTTTTTCATACTTTTTCATGCTCCTTGTATTTTTCAGACATTTTCATGCTCTTCATATTTTTCACACCGTTTCATGCTCCTCATATTTTTCATAGTTTCATGCTCCTCGTATTTTTCACACCTTTTCATGATCCTCGTATTTTTGAGACCTTTTCATGCTCCTCGTATTTTTGAGACTTTTTCATGCTCTTCATATTTTTCACACCGTTTCATGCTCCTCATATTTTTCATACAGTTACATGCTCCTTATATTTTCACACCTTTATATGCTCCTCATATTTTTCAGATCTTTTCATGCTCTTCGTGTTTTTCACACCTTTTCATGCTCTTCATATTTTCCACACCATTTAATGCTCCTCATATTTTTGACAGCCTTTCATGCACCTCATATATTTCAGACTGTTTCATGCTCCTCATATTTTTCAGACCATTTCATGCTTTTCATATTTTTCACACCGTTTCATGTTCCTCATATTTTTCATACAGATTCATGCTCCTCTTATTTTTCACACCTTTACCTGCTACTCATATTTTGACACCTTTTCCTGCTCTTCATATTTTTGACACCTTTTCTTGCTCCTCATATTTTTCAGACCTTCTCATGCTCCTCATATTTTTCAGACCTTTTAATGCTCTCGTATTTTTCAGACCTTTTCATGCTCCTCATATATTTCAGACCTTTGCATACTCCTCATATTTTTCACACCTTTCCATACTCTCCATATTTTTCACACCGTTTCATGCTCCTCATATTTTTCATACAGTTTCATGCTCCTCTTATTTTTCACACCTTTACATGCTCCTCATATTTTTGGGCCTTTTCATGCTCTTAATATTTTTGACACCTTTTGATGCTCCTCATATTTTTGACTCCTTTTCATGCTCTTCATATTTTTCAGACCTTTTAATGCTCGTCCTATTTTTGAGACATTTTCATGCTCCTCCTCTTTTTCAGGCCTTTTCATTTTCCTTGTATTTTTCAGACGTCTTCATGCTCGTCATATGTTTCACACCTTTTCATGCTCCTTGTATTTTTCAGACCTTTTCATGCTCCTCGTATTTTTCACAATTTCAGGCTCTTCATATTTTTTTCACTGTTTTATGCTCCTCATATTTTTGACAGTTTTTCATGCTCCTCATATTTTTCAGACCACTTCATGCTCCTCATATTTTTCAGAACTTTTCATGCTCCTCCTATTTTTCACACCTTTTCATGCTGTTCATATTTTTCACACCGTTTCATGCTCCTCATATTTTTCATACTCTCTTATTTCATATTTCATACTCTCTTATTTTTCACACCTTTACATTCTATTCAAATTTTTGACTCCTTTTCATGCTCTTCATATTTTTGACACCTTTTCAAGCTCCTCATATTTTTGACACCTTTCCATGCTCCTTTTATTTTTCAGACCTTTTCATGCTCCTCCTATTTTTCAGAACTTTCCATGCTCCTCGTATTATTCAGACCTTTTCATGCTCCCCTATTTTTCAGACCTTTTCTTGCTCCTCGTATTTTTCAGACCTTTTCAAGCTCCTCGTATTTTTCACACTTTTCAGGCTCCTCATATTTTTCTCACTGTTTTATTCTCCTCATATTTTTAACAGTTTTTCATGCTCCTCATATTTTTCAGACCATTTCATGCTCCTCATATTTTTCAGACCGTTTCATGCTCCTCATATTTTTCAGGCCGTTTCATGCTCCTCATATTTTTCAAACCTTTTCATGCTGTTCATATTTTTCACACCGTTTCATGCTCCTCATATTTTTCATACTGATTCATGCTCCTCTTATTTTTCACACCTTTACATTCTATTCAAATTTTTGACCCCTTTTCATGCTCTTCATATTTTTGACACCTTTTCAAGCTCCTCATATTTTTGACACCTTTCCATGCTCCTTTTATTTTTCAGACCTTTCCATGCTCCTCGTATTTTTCAGACCTTTTCATGCTCCTCCTATTTTTCAGACATTTTCAGGCTCCTCGTATTTTTCAGAGCTTTTCATGCTCCTCCTATTTTGCAGGCCTTTTCATGCTCCTCCTATTTTTCAGATATTTTCATGCTCCTCCTTTTTTTGAGGCCTTTTCATGCTCCTCGTATTTTTCACACCTTTTCATGCTCCTCGTATTTTTCACACCTTTTCATGCTCTTCACATTTTTCAGAATTTTTCATGCTCTTCGTGTTTTTCCCACCTTTCATGCTCTTCATATTTTCCACACCTTTTAATGCTCTGCATGTTTTTCACACCTTTTCATGCTCTTCATTTTTTTCACACCATTTAATGCTCCTCATATTGTTGACAGCTTTTCATACTCTTCATATTTTTCAGACCTTTTCATGCTCCTTGTATTTTTCAGACATTTTCATGCTCTTCATATTTTTCACACCGTTTCATGCTCCTCATATATTTCATACAGTTTCATTCTCCTCGTATTTTTCAGACCTTTTCATGCTCCTCATATTTTTGAGACCTTTTCATGCTCCCGGTATTTTTGAGACCTTTTCCTGACCCTCGTTTTTTTCAGACCTTTTCATGCTCCTTGTATTTTTCAGCCCTTCTCTTGCTCCTCATATTTTTCAGACCTTTTAATGCTCTCGTATTTTTCAGACCTTTTCATGCTCCTCGTGTTTTTTAGACCATTTCATGCTCCTCATATTTTGCAAACCTTTGCATACTCATCATATTTTTAACAACTTTTCTTGCTCTTCATATTTTTCACACCATTTCATGCTTTGCATATTTTTCTACAGATTCATGCTCCTCATCTTTTTCCCACCTTTACATGCTTCTCAAATTTTTGACATCTTTTCATACTCTTCATATTTTTCAGACCTTTTCATGCTCCTCGTATTTTTCAGACATTTTCATGGTCCTCGTATTTTTGAGACCTTTTCATGCTCCTTGTATTTTTGAGACTTTTTCATGCTCTTGATATTTTTCACACCGTTTCATGCTCCTCATATTTTTCATACAGTTTCATGCTCCTCGTATTTTTTAGACCGTTTCATCATCCTCGTATTTTTGAGACCTTTTCCTGCCCCTCGTTTTTTTCAGACCTTTTCATGCTCCTCGTATTTTTCAGACATTTTGATGGTCCTCATATTTTTGAGACCTTTTCATGCTCCTCGTATTTTTGAGAGTTTTTCATGCTCTTGATATTTTTCACACCGTTTCATGCTCCTCATATTTTTCATACAGTTTCATGCTCCTCATATTTTCACACCTTTATATGCTCCTCATATTTTTCCCACCTTTTCATGCTCTTCGTGTTTTTCACACCTTTTCAGGTTCTTCGAATTTTTCACACCTTTTCATGATCTTCGTATTTTTCAAACCTTTTCATGCTCTTCTTATTTTTCAGACCTTTTCATGCTCTTGATATTTTCCTCAGGTTTTCATGCTCTTCGTATTTTTCACACTGTTTCACGCTCCTCATATTTTTGGCAGCTGTTCATGCTCCTCATATTTTTCAGATCGTTTCATGCTCCTCATATTTTTGAGACCGTTTCTTGGTCCTCATATTTTTCACACCTTTTAATGCTCCTTATATTTTTGACACCTTTTCATGTTCTTCATATTTTTCACACCTTTACATGCTACTCATATTTTTGACACTTTTTCATGCTCTTCATATTTTTCACACCAATTCATGCTCCGCATTTTTTTCATACAGATTCATGCTCCTCATATTTTTCACACCTTTACATGCTTCTCATTTTTTTGACTCCTTTTCATACTCTTCATATTTTTCTAACCATTTCATGCTCCTCGTTTTTTCTTTTCTTTTATTTTTTTTCCAGACTTCATTTTTTTCAGTTGATTCTCCTCCGTTTTTTCCTTCATTTTTCAGAACTTTCCATGCTCCTCGTATTATTCAGACCTTTTCATGCTCCTCCTATTTTTCAGACCTTTTCTTGCTCCTCGTATTTTTCAGACCTTTTCAAGCTCCTCGTATTTTTCACACTTTTCAGGCTCCTCATATTTTTCTCACTGTTTTATTCTCCTCATATTTTTAACAGTTTTTCAGGCTCCTCATATTTTTCAGACCATTTCATGCTCCTCATATTTTTCAGATCGTTTCATGCTCCTCATATTTTTCAGGCCGTTTCATGCTCCTCATATTTTTCACACCTTTTCATGCTGCTCATATTTTTCACACCGTTTCATGCTCCTCATATTTTTCATACTGATTCATGCTCCTCTTATTTTTCACACCTTTACATTCTATTCAAATTTTTGACCCCTTTTCATGCTCTTCATATTTTTCACACCTTTTCAAGCTCCTCATATTTTTGACACCTTTCCATGCTCCTTTTATTTTTCAGACCTTTTCATGCTCCTCCTATATTTCAGACCTTTCCATGCTCCTCGTATTTTTCAGACCTTTTCATGCTCCTCCTATTTTTCAGACATTTTCAGGCTCCTCGTATTTTTCAGAGCTTTTCATGCTCCTCCTATTTTGCAGGCCTTTTCATGCTCCTCCTATTTTTCAGACCTTTTCATGCTCCTCCTATTTTTCAGATATTTTCATGCTCCTCCTTTTTTTGAGGCCTTTTCATGCTCCTCGTATTTTTCACACCTTTTCATGCTCTTCACATTTTTCAGAATTTTTCATGCTCTTCGTGTTTTTCACACCTTTCATGCTCTTCATATTTTCCACACCTTTTAATGCTCTGCATGTTTTTCACACCTTTTCATGCTCTTCATTTTTTTCTCACCATTTAATGCTCCTCATATTGTTGACAGCTTTTCATACTCTTCATATTTTTCAGACCTTTTCATGCTCCTTGTATTTTTCAGACATTTTCATGCTCTTCATATTTTTCACACCGTTTCATGCTCCTCATATATTTCATACAGTTTCATGCTCCTCGTATTTTTCAGACCTTTTCATGCTCCTCATATTTTTGAGACCTTTTCATGCTCCCGGTATTTTTGAGACCTTTTCCTGTCCCTCGTTTTTTTCAGACCTTTTCATGCTCCTTGTATTTTTCAGACCTTCTCTTGCTCCTCATATTTTTCAGACCTTTTAATGCTCTCGTATTTTTCAGACCTTTTCATGCTCCTCGTGTTTTTTAGACCATTTCATGCTCCTCATATTTTGCAATCCTTTGCATACTCATCATATTTATAACAACTTTTCTTGCTCTTCATATTTTTCACACCATTTCATGCTTTGCATATTTTTCTACAGATTCATGCTCCTCATCTTTTTCCCACCTTTACATGCTTCTCAAATTTTTGACACCTTTTCATACACTTCATATTTTTCAGACCTTTTCATGCTCCTTGTATTTTTCAGACATTTTCATGCTCTTCATATTTTTCACACCGTTTCATGCTCCTCATATTTTTCATACAGTTTCATGCTCCTCGTATTTTTTAGACCGTTTCATCATCCTCGTATTTTTGAGACCTTTTCATGCTCCTCGTATTTTTGAGACCTTTTCCTGCCCCTCGTTTTTTTCAGACCTTTTCATGCTCCTCGTATTTTTCAGACATTTTGATGGTCCTCGTATTTTTGAGACCTTTTCATGCTCCTCGTATTTTTGAGAGTTTTTCATGCTCTTGATATTTTTCACACCGTTTCATGCTCCTCATATTTTTCATACAGTTTCATGCTCCTCATATTTTCACACCTTTATATGCTCCTCATATTTTTCACACCTTTTCATGCTCTTCGTGTTTTTCACACCTTTTCAGTTTCTTCGAATTTTTCACACCTTTTCATGATCTTCGTATTTTTCAACCCTTTTCATGCTCTTCTTATTTTTCAGACCTTTTCATGCTCTTGATATTTTTCTCAGGTTTTCATGCTCTTCGTATTTTTCACACTGTTTCACGCTCCTCATATTTTTGGCAGCTGTTCATGCTCCTCATATTTTTCAGATCGTTTCATGCTCCTCATATTTTTGAGACCGTTTCTTGGTCCTCATATTTTTCACACCTTTTAATGCTCCTTATATTTTTGACACCTTTTCATGTTCTTCATATTTTTCACACCTTTACATGCTACTCATATTTTTGACACTTTTTCATGCTCTTCATATTTTTCACACCACTTCATTTCCCGCATATTTTTCATACAGATTCATGCTCCTCATATTTTTCACACCTTTACAAGCTTCTCATTTTGTTGACTCCTTTTCATACTTTTCATATTTTTCAAACCTTTTCATGCTGCTCATATTTTTGTGACCTTTTCAAGCTCCTCGTATGTTTCAGACATTTTCATGCTCTTCATATTTTTCACACCGTTTCATGCTCCTCATATTTTTCGTACAGTTTCATGCTCCTTGTATTTTTCAGACCTTTCCATGCTCCTCGTATTTTTCAGACCTTTCCAATCTCCTCGTATTTTTGAGACCTTTTCATGTTCCTCGTATTCTTCAGTCCTTTTCCTGCCCCTCGTATTTTTCAGACCTTTTCATGCTCCTCGTATTTTTCAGACCTTTCCACGCTCCTCGTATTTTTCACACCTCTTCATGCTCTTCATTTTTTTCACAGCATTTAATGCTCCTCATACTTTTGAGAGCTTTTCGTGCTCCTCATATATTTCAGACCGTTTCATGCTCCTCATATTTTTCAGACCATTTCATGCTTTTCATATTTTTCACAGCGTTTCATGTTCCTCATATTTTTCATACAGTTTCATGCTCCTGTTATTTTTCACACCTTTACGTGCTACTCATATTTTGACACCTTTTTATGCTCTTCATATTTTTGACACCTTTTCATGCTCTTCGTGTTTTTCACACCTTTTCATGATCTTCAAATTTTTCAAACCTTTTCTTGCTCTTCTTATTTTTCAGACCTTTTCAGGTTCTGGATATTTTTCTCAGGTTTTCATGCTCTTCGTATATTTCACGTTTCACGCTCCTCATATTTTTGGCAGCTGTTCACGCTTCTCATATTTTGCAGATCGTTTCATGCTCCTCATATTTGTGAGACCGTTTCATGCTCCTCATATTTTTCACACCTTTTAATGCTCCTCATATTTTTCACAACTTTGCATGCTCTTCATATTTTTCAGATCGTTTCATGCTCCTCATATTTTTGAGACCGTTTCTTGCTCCTCATATTTTTCACACCTTTTAATGCTCCTCATATATTTGACACCTTTTCAGGCTCTTCATATTTTTGACACCTTTACATGTTACTCATATTTTTGACACTTTTTCATGCTCTTCAAATTTTTCACACCAATTCATGCTCCGCATTTTTTTCATACAGATTCATGCTCCTCATATTTTTCACACCTTTACATGCTTCTCATTTTTTTGACTCCTTTTCATACTCTTCATATTTTTCTAACCATTTCATGCTCCTCATATTTTTGCGACCTTTTCATTCTCCTCGTATATTTCAGACATTTTCATGCTCTTCATATTTTTCACACCGTTTCATGCTCCTCATATTTTTCATACCGTTTGATTCTCCTCGTATTTTTCAGACCTTTTCATGCTCCTCCTATTTTTCAGAACTTTCCATGCTCCTCGTATTTTTCAGACCTTTCCATGCTCCTCCTATTTCTCAGACCTTTTCATGCTCCTCGTATTTTTCAGAGCTTTACATGCTCCTCCCTTTTTTCAGGCCTTTTCATGCTCCTCGTATTTTTCACACCTTTTCTTGCTCCTCATATTTTTCACACCTTTTTTTTCACACCTTTTCATGCTCTTCATATTTTCCGTACCTTTTCATGCTCTGCATATTTTTCACACCTTTTCATGCTCTTCATTTTTTTCACACCATGTAATGCTCCTCATATTTTGGACAGCTTTTCGTGCTCCTCATATGTTTCAGACCGTTTCATGCTCCTCATATTTTTCAGACCATTTCATGCTTTTCATATTTTTCACACCGTTTCATGTTCCTCATATTTTTCATACAGATTCATTCTCCTCTTATTTTTCACACCTTTACTTGCTACTCATATTTTCACACCTTTTCATGCTCTTCATATTTTTGACACCTTTTCATGCTCCTTGTATTTTTCAGACCTTTTCATGCTCCTCCTATTTTCCAGACCTTTTCATGCTTCTCCTATTTTTCAGACATTTTCATGCTCCTCGTATTTTTCAGACCTTTTAATGCTCTCATATTTTTCACATTTTTTCATGCTCCTCCTATATTTCACACCTTTTCATGCTCCTCGTATTTTTCACACCTTTTCATGCTCTTCATATTTTTCAGACCTTTCCATGCTCCTCGTATTTTTCAGACCTTTTCATGCTCCTCCTATTTTTCAGATTTTTTCATGCTCCTCGTATTTTTCAGACCTTTTCATGCTCCTCCTGTTTTTCAGGCCTTTTCATGCTCCTCATATTTTTCACACCTTTCCATGCTCCTCGTATTTTTCACTCCTTTTCATGCTCCTCGTATTTTTCACACCTTTTCATGCTCCTCCTATTTTTCACACCTTTTCATGCTCTTCATTTTATTCACACCATTTAATGCTCCACATATTTTTGACAGCTTTTCATGCTCCTCATATATTTCAGACCGTTTCGTGCTCCTCATATTTTTCAGACCATTTCATGCTTTTCATAATTTTCATACCGTTTCATGTTCCTCATATTTTTCATACAGATTCATGCTCCTCTTATTTTTCACACCTTTACAGGCTACTCATACTTTGACACCTTCTCATGCTCTACATATTTTTGACAGCTTTTCATGCTCCTCGTATATTTCACACCTTTTCATGCTCCTCGTATTTTTCACAACTTTTGATGCTCTTCGTATTTTTCACAACTTTTAGTGCTCCTCCTTTTTTTCAGTCCTTTTCATGCTCCTCGTATTTTTCAGACCTTTTCATGCTCCTATTTTTCAGTCTTTTTCATGCTCCTCGTATTTTTCAGACATTTTCATGCTCCTCGTATTTTTCAGACCGTTTCATGCTCCTCATATATTTGAGACCATTTCATGCTCCTCATATTTTTCACACCTTTTCATGCTCCTCATATTTTTCACAACGTTTCATGCTCTTCATATTTTTCACACCTTTTCATGCTCCTCGTATTTTTGACACCTTTTCATGCTCTTCATATTTTTCACACCTTTTCATGCTCCTCGTATTTTTGAGACCTTTTCTTGCTCCTCATATTTTTGAGACCTTTTTATGCTACTCGAATTTTTCAGAGCTTTTCATGCTCCTCGTATTTTTCAGACCTATTCATGCTCCTCATACTTTTCACACTTTTTCATGCTATTCATATTTTTCACACCTTTTCATGCTCCTCGTATTTTTCACAACTTTTCATGCTCTTCGTATTTTTCACACCTTTTCATGCTCTTCATATTTTACAGACCTTTTCATGCTTTTTATATTTTTCACAGCTTTTCATGCTCTTCGTGTTTTTCACACCTTTTCATGCTCTCGTATTTTTCAGACATTTTAATGCTCCTCGAACTTTCCACACCTTTTCATGCTCCTAGTATTTTTCACACCTTTTCATGCTCCTGGTATATTTCACACCTTTTTTATGCTCCTCGTATTTTTAAGACGTTTTCATACTCCTCATAATTTTCACACCTTTTCATGCTCTTCATATTTTTCAGACCTTTTCATTCTCTTGATATTTTTCACAGCTTTCCATGCTCCTCATGTTTTTGACACCTTTTCATGCTCTTCATGTTTTTCACACCTTTTCATTCTCCTCATATTTTTGACACCTGTTCATGCTCTACATATTTTTCAAACTTTTTCATGCTCCTCATATTTTTAAGACGTTTTCATGCTCCTCGTATATTTCACACCTTTTCATGCTCTCGTATTTTTCAGACATTTTAATGCTCCTCGTACTTTTCACACCTTTTCATGCTCCTAGTATTTTTCACACCTTTTCATGCTCCTGGTATTTTTCACAACATTTCATGCTCTTCGTATTTTTCACATCTTTTCATGCTCTTTGAATTCTTCATACCTTTTCATGCTCTTCACATTCCTCACACCTTTTCATGCCCTTCGAGTTTTTCACATATTTCATGCTCTTGATATTTTTCACACCTTTTCATGCTCTTCATATTTTTTAGACTTTTTCATGCTCTTGATATTTGTCACACCACTGCATGCCCTTTGTGTTTTTCACACATTTCATGCTCTTCATATTTTTTATAGAAATTCCTGCTCCTCTTATTTTTCAACCTTTACATGCTACTCATATTTTTGACACCTTTTCATGCTCTTCATATTTTTGACACCATTTCATGCTCCCCATATTTTTGACAATATTTCATGCTCTACATATTTTTCAGACCTTTTCATGCTCCTCGTATATTTCACACGTTTTCATGCTCCTCGTATTTTTCACACATTTTCATGCTCTTCATATTTTTCACACCTTTTCATGCTCCTCGTCTTTTTCACAGGTTTTCATGCTCGTAGTTTTCACAACTTTTTGGGCTCTTCATATTTTTCAGACTTTTTCATGCTCCTCGTATTTTTCAGACGTTTTCATGCTCTTCATATTTCTCAGACCTTTTCATGCTCTTCGTATTTTTCAGACTTTTTCATGCTCCTCGTATTTCTCAGACCTTTTCATGCTCCTCGTATTTTTCACACCTTTTCATGCCCCTCGTATTATTCAGACCTTCTCATGCTCCTCGTATTATTCAGACCTTTTCACGCTCCTCGTGTTTTTCAGACCTTTTCACGCTCTTCATATTTTTCACACCTTTTCACACTCTTCATATTTTTGACATTTTTTCACACTCCTCGTATTTTTCACACCTTTTCCTGCTCCTCGTATATTTCACACCTTTTCCTGCTCTTCGATTTTTTCACACCTTTTCATGTTTCTCATATTTTTCACACCTTTTCATGCTCTTCGAATTTTTCACATCTTTTCATGCTCCTCATATTTTTCACACCTTTTCATGCTCCTAGTATTTTTCACACCTTTTCATGCTCTTCGAATTTTTCACACTTTTTCATGCTGTTCATATTATTCACACCTTTTCATGCTCCTAGTATTTTTCACACCTTTTCATGCTCCTCATATTTTTCACACCTTTTCATGCTCCTCGTATTTTTCACAGCTTTTCATGCTCCTCGTCTTTTTCAGACCTTTTCATGCTGTTCATATATTTCACACCTTTTCATGCTCTTCGAATTTTTCACACCTTTCCATGCTCCTCATATTTTTCACACCTTTTCATGCTCCTCGTATTTTTCACACCTTTTCATGCTCCTCGTCTTTTTCAGACCTTTTCATGCTGTTCATATATTTCACACCTTTTCGTGCTCTTCGAATTTTTCTCACCTTTTCATGTTCTTCATATTTTTCACACCTTTTCATGCCACTCATATTTTTCACAACTTTCATGCTCCTCGTATTTTTGACACCTTTTCATGCTCCTCGTAATTTTCAAAGCTTTTCATGCTCTTCATATTTTTCACACCTTTTCATGCTCCTCGTATTTTTTACACCTTTTCATGCTCTTCATATTTTTCACACCATTTCTTGCTCCTCGTATTTTTCACAGCTTTTCATGCTCTTCATATTTTTCACACCTTTTCATGCTTCTCGTAATTTTCACCCCTTTTCATGAACCTCGAATTTTTCATGCCTTTTCATGCTCCTCTTATTTTTCAAGCCTTTTAATGCTCTTCATATTTTTCTAAACTTTTCATGCTCCTCGTATTTTTCACACATTGTCATGCTCCTCGTATTTTTCACACCTTTTCCTGCTCTTCGAATTTTTCACTCCTTTTCATGCTCCTCGTATCTTTTACACCTTTTACTGCTCCCTGTATTTTTGACACTTTGCAATGCTCCTCGTATTTTACACACCTTTTTCTGCACTTCGAATTTTTCACAACTTTTCATGCTCCTTGTATTTTTCACACATTTTCATGCTCCTCATATTTTTCACAACTTTTAATCCTCCTCATATTTTTCAGAACTTATCACGCTCCTCATATTTTTCAGACCTGTTCACGCTCTTCATTTTTTTCAAACCTTTTCACGCTCTTTGTATTTTTGACACCTTTTCAAGCTCCTCGTATTTTTCACTCCTTTTCCTGCTCCGAGTATTTTTCACACCTATTCCTTCTCTTCGATTTTTTCACACTCTTCATGCTCCTCGTATTTTTCGAACCTTTTCCTGCTCTTCGTATTTTCACACCTTTTCATGCTCCTCTTATTTTTCACACCTTTTCATGCTCCTCGTATTCTTCACAACTTTTCGTGCTCTTCGTATTTTTAACAACGTTTAATGCTACTCCTTTTCTCACACCTTTTCATGCTCTTCCTACTTTTCAAAACTTTTCATGCTCCTAATATTTTTCAGACCTTTTCATACTCTTCGTATTATTCACACCGTTTCATGTTCCTCATATTTTTCAGACCTTTCCGTGCTCTTCGTATTTTTCAGACCTTTTCATGCTCCTCGTATTTTTCAGACATTTTCATGCTCCTTGTATTTTTCACACCTTTTCATGCTCTTTGTATTTTTCAGACCTTTTCATGCTCCTCGTATTTTTCAGACCTTTTCATGCTCCTCGTAATTTTCAGACTTTTTCATGCTCCTCACATTTTTCACACCTTTTCATGCTCCTCGAAATTTTCACACCTTCATGCTCCTCTTATTTTTCACACATTTTCATATTTCTCGTATTTTTCACACCTTTTCCTGCTCCTCGTATTTTTCTGAGCTTTTCATGCTCCTCGTATTTTTCACACCTTTTCATGCTCCTCGTATATTTCACACCTTTTCAAGCTCCTCGTATTTTTCACACCTTCTCATGCTCCACCTATTTTTCAGACCTTTTTATGCTCCTTCCATTTTTCAGACCTTTTCATGCTCTTTGTATTTTTCACACCTTTTCATGCTCCTCGTATTTTTCACACCTTTTCATGCTCCTCGTGTTTTTCACACATTTTCATGCTCCTCGTATTTTTCAAACCTTTTCATACTCCTCGTGTTTTTCACACCTTTTCATGCTCCTCGTACTTTTCAGACCGTTTTGTGCTCCTCGTATTTTTCAGACCTTTTCATGCTCTTCGAATTTTTCACACATTTTAATACTCCTCATATTTTTCACAGCTTTTCCTGCTCTTCTTATTTTTCACACCTTTTCATGCTCTTCCTATTTTTGCGACCTTTACCTGCTCTTCGTATTTTTCGGAACTTTTCACACTCTTCATATTTTTCACACCTTTCAACGCTCTTCGTATTTTTGACAGCTTTTCACACTCCTCGCATTTTTCAAACCTTTTCTGCTCCTTGTATTTTTCACACCTTTTCCTGCTCTTTGAATTTTTCACACCTTTTTATGCTCCTCGTATTTTTCACACCTTTTCCGGCTCCTCCTATTTTCACATCTTTTCATGCTCCTCGTAAGTTTCACACATTTTCATGTTCCTCATATTTTTCACACCTTTTCCTGCTCTTCGAAATTTTCACACCTTTTCATGCTCCTCGTATTTTTCACACGTTTTAATGCTCCTCGTATTTTTCATACCTTTTCATGCTCCTCGTATTTTTCAGAATTTTTCATGCTGTTCATATATTTCACACCTTTTCCTGCTCTTCGAATTTTTCACACCTTTTCATGCTACTCGTATTTTTCACAACTTTTCTTTCCTTCGAATTTTTCACACCTTGTCATGCTCTTTGAATATTTCTCACCTTTTCCAGCTCTTTGAATTTTTCACACCTTATCCTGCTCCCCGTATTTTTCACACCTTGACATGCTCCTCGTATTTTTCAGACCTTTTCATGCTCCTCGTATTTTTCACACCTTTTCATGCTACTCGTATTTCACAACCTTTCATGATGTTCATATTTTTCACACCTTTTAGTGCTCCTTGTATTATTCACACCTTGTAATTCTCCTCGTATTTTTCACACCTTTTCATGCTCCTCGTATTTTTCACACCGTTTCCTGCTCTTTGAATTTTTCACTGCTTTTCATGCTCCTGGGATTTTTCACACCTTTTCATGCTCCTCGTGTGTTTCACAACTTTTCATGCTCCTTGTATTTTTCAGACCTTTTCATGCTCCTCATATTTTTCAGACCTTTTCACGCTCTTCATATTTTTCACACCTTTCCACGCTCTTCGTATTTTTGAAACCTTTTCATGCTCCTCGTATTTTTCACACCTTTTCCTGCCCTTCGTATTTTTCACACTATTTCATGCTCCTCTTTTATTTCACACCTTTTCCTGCTCTTCGTATTTTTCACACCTTTTCAAGGTCCTCATATTTTTCACACCTTTTCCTGCTCCTTGTATTTTTCACACCTTTTCCTCCTCTTCGATTTTTTCACACCTTTTCATGATCCTCGTATTTTTAACACCTTTTCCTGCTCTTTGTATTTTTCTCACCATTTCATCCTCCTCGTAATTTTCACACCATTTCATGCTCCTCGTACTTTTCACACCTTTTCATGTTCTTCGTATTTTTCACACATTTTCATGCTCCTCGTTTTTTTAAGACCTTTACCTGCTCCTCGGATTTTTCAGAACTTTTCACACTCTTCATATATTTCACACCTTTTCACGCTCTTCGTATTTTTGACACCTTTTCATGGTCCTCGTATTTTTCACACCTTTTACTGCTCCACATATTTTCACAACTTTTCATGCTCCTCGTGTGTTTCAGATCTTTTCATGCTCCTCGTATTTTTGACACCTTATCATGCTACTCATATTTTTACACCTTTTCCTGCTCGTCGTATTTTTCACACCTTTTCCTGCCCTTCGTATTTTTCACACCTTTTATGCTCCTCATATTTTTCACACGTTTTCCAGCTCTTGTATTTTTCACACCTTTTCATGCTCCTCATATTTTTCACACCTTTTACTACTCCTCGTATTTTTCACACCTTTTCCTGCTCTTCGATTTTTTCACACCTTTTCATGCTCCTCGTATTTTTCACACCTTTCCATGCTCCTCGTATTTTTCATGCCTTTTCACGCTCCTTGTATTTTTCACAACTTTTCCTGCTCTTTGTGTTTTTCAGACCTTTTCATGCTCCTCGTGTTTTTCACATCTTTTAATGCTCCTCGTATTTTTCACACCTTCATGCTCCTCGTATTTTTCAGATCTTTTCATGCCCCTCGTATTTTTCAGACCTTTTCACGCTCCTCGTATTTTTCACAACTTTTCCTGCTTTTGTGTTTTTCAGACCTTTTCATGCTCCTCGTGTTTTTCACATCTTTTAATGCTCCTCGTATTTTTCACACCTTCATGCTCCTCGTATTTTTCAGATCTTTTCATGCTCCTCGTATTTTTCAGACCTTTTCACGCTCCTCGTATTTTTCACAACTTTTCCTGCTTTTGTGTTTTTCACACCTTTTCATGCTCCTCGTGTTTTTCACATCTTTTAATGCTCCTCGTATTTTTCACACCTTTTGCTCCTCGTATTTTTCAGATCTTTTCATGCTCCTCGTATTTTTCAGCCCTTTTCACGCTCTTTGTATTTTTGACATCTTTTCATGCTCCTCGTATTTTTCACATCTTTTCCTTCTCCTCGTATTTTTCACACCTTTTCCTGCTCTTCGATTTCTTCACACATTTTCATGCTCCTCGTACTTTTTACAACTTTTCCACCTCTTCGATTTTTTCACACCTTTTCATGCTCCTCCTATTTTTCACTCCTTTTCCTGCTCCTCATATTTTTCACACCTTTTCCTGCTCTTCGTGTTTTTCACACCTTTTCATGCTTCTCGTATTTTTTACACCTTTTCCTGCGCTTCGTATTTTTCACACCTTTTCCTGCTCTTGGAAGTTTTCATAACTTTTTATGCTCCTCGTATTTTCACACCTTTTTCTGCTCCTCTTTTTTTTCACACCTTGTCATGCTCCTCGTATTTTTCACTTCTTTTCATGCTCCTCGTATATTTCACACCTTTTCATGCTCCTCGTATTTTTCACACCATTTCCTGCTCCTCGTATTTTTCACACCTTTTCCTGCTCCTTGTACTTCTCAGATGTTTTCCTGCTTTTCATATTTTTCACACCTTTTCATGCGCTTCGTGTTTTTGACACCTTATCATGCTACTCATATTTTTACACATTTTCCTGCTCGTCATATTTTTCACACCTTTTCATGCTCCTCATACTTTTCACACCTTTTCCTGCTCTTTGTATTTTTGACACTTTTTCACTCTCCTCATATTTTTCACACCTTTTCCTGCTCCCCGACTTTCTCACAACTTTTCCTGCTGCTCGTTTTTTCAGACCTTTTCACGCTCCTCGTATTTTTCACACCTTTTCATGCTACTCATATTTTTCACACCTTTTCCTGCTCCTCATATATTTCACACCTTTTCATGCTCTTCATATTTTTCACACCGTTTCATCCTCCTCTAATTTTTCATACAGTTTCATGCTCCTCATATTTTTCACACCTTTACATGTTTCTCATATTTTCGACACCTTTTAATGCTCCTCATATTTTTGACACCTTATCATGCTTTTCATATTTTTCAGACCTTTTCTTGCTCTTAAAATTTTTCACAGCTTTCCATGCTCTTTGAGTTTTCACTCCATTTCATGATCTCGTGTTTTTCAGAGTGTTTCATGCTCCTCATATTATTGACACCTTTTCATGCTCTTCATATTTTTCACACCATTTCATCTTCCTCTAATTTTTCATACAGTTTCATTCTCCTCATATTTTTCACACCTTTACATGCTTCTCATATTTTCGACACCTTTTAATGCTCCTCATATTTTTGACACCTTATCATGCTCTTCATATTTTTCAGACCTTTTCATGCTTTTGACAATTTTCACACCTTTTCCTGCTCTTCGTATTTTTCACACTTTTTCATGCTCCTTATATTTTTGACACCTTTTCATGCTCTTCATATTTTTCAGACCTTTTCATGCTCCTCGAATATTTCACACCTTTTCATGCTCCTCGTATTTTTCAGACCTTTAAATGCTCCTCTTAATTTTCAGATCTTTTCATGCTCCTCATTTGTTCACACCATTTCATGGTCCTCGTATTTTTCACACCGTTTCATGCTACTCATATGCTCCAGAGGGACGCGGAGATAAGTGCTTCCAAAGGAGACGATGCCTGACTTCTCGTGAACCTTGATAGGAGTCCCAGGATTCCTGTGGCACGTGGAAAGGGACCCTGGGTCTAAGGCCTCAGCTGGAGAGGCGTCCCAATTGCCCTGCCAAGCCTCGAGGAGAATCCCGAGTTGTCCCTCGCAACTAGGCAGGAGTCCTGACGTCGCTGAACAAACACGTGTGTGGAAGGGCCATCCCCGTCGTAACTCGAGAATATACCCCAGGTTCCCGCCGCACTCGAGAAAAACCATGAGACTTCCCCCCTCGCCGCGAGATGAGGCACGATTCCCCTGCACTGCGTGCAGAGCAATTCCGTGTTGCACATCACACATGAAAGGAGCCTTGATTTCCTTGATGGCACTCCAGAGAAACCCCAAGAACACTGTTTCAAGGCTAGAGGGATCCTGAGGTCACTGTAGCAACACGAAAGAGCTCCGTGGACCAAGAATCAACACGAGATGAGAGGTTAGTCCCTGGCTTCGACTCCTGAGGAATACCACCTTACCACAAGCACCTCACGAGGAGGCTTCTCTAAGCTCTAGGTATGTGAGAGGGATCCTGAGTTTGCGGCCTCAAGGGAATGGACAACCGCGATGCCCTGCTTCGAAAATAAGGCCGGATATTCCCTGCAGTGACTTGAATGCAGGCTCGTCTTGCATCTCCCAAGACGAAAGGATGTCTGAATCCCCTGTGGAGACCACAGAGAAAGACCTAGTTCCCCACCTCATGGCGACCGGAGGCCTCACATCCTTTGAAAACTTCAGAGGTATGCGAAGATCAGTGCCTCCAAAGGAGACGATGCCTGACTCCTCGTGAAACTTGATAAGAGTCCCAGGATTGCTCTGCCACGTGGAAAGGAACCCTTGGTCTCCCGCCTCAGCTGGAGAGGCGTCCCAATTGCCCTGCCAAGCCTCGAGGAGAATCCCGAGTTGTCCCTCGCAACTAGGCAGGAGTCCTGACGTCGCTGAACAAACACGTGTGTGGATGGGCCATCCCTGTCGTAACTCGAGAATATACCCCACATTCCCGCCGCAACTCGAGAAAAACCATGAGACTTCCCCCTCGCCGCGAGATGAGGCCCGATTCCCCTGCACTGCGTGCAGAGCAATTCCGTGTTGCACATCACACAGGAAAGGAGCCTTGATTTCCTTGACGGCACTCCAGAGAAACCCCAAGAACACTGTTTCAAGCTAGAGGGATCCTGAGGTCACTGTAGCAACACGAAAGAGCTCCGTGGACCAAATTATCTCTCGAGATGAGAGGTTAGTCCCTGGCTTCGACTCCAGAGGAATACCACCTTACCACAAGCACCTCAAGAGGAGGCTTCTCTCAGCTCTAGGTATGTGAGAGGGACCCTGAGTTTGCGCCCTCAAGTGGAATGGACACCGCGATGCCCTGACTCGAAATAAGGCCGGATATCCCTGCAGTGACTTGAATGCAGGCTCGTCTTGCATCTCCCAAGACGAAAGCATGTCTGAATCCCCTGTGGAGACCACAGAGAAAGACCTAGTTCCCACCTCATCGTGACCGGAGGCCTCACATCCTTTGAAAACTCCAGAGGTATGCGGAGATCAATGCCTCCAAAGGAGACGATGCCTGACTCCTTGGGAAACTTGATAGGAGTCCCAGGATTCCTGTGGCACTTGGAACGGGACCCTTGGTCTCCAGCCTCAGCTGGAGAGTCGTCGCAATTGCCCTGCCAAGCATGGAGGAGAATCCCGAGTTTTCCCTCGCAACTAGGCATTAGTCCTGACCTCGCTGAACAAACACGTGTGTGATTCAGTTTCATTATCCTCATATTTTTCACACCTATACATGCTCCTCATATTTTTGACTCCTTTTCATGCTCTTCATATTTTTCTCACCTTTTCTGCTCCTCATATTTTTGACACCTTTTCATGCTCTTCATATTTTTCAGACCTTTTCATGCTCCTGGTATTTTTCAGACCTTTTCATGGTCCTCGTGTTTTTCAGACCTTTTCATGCTACTCGTATTTTTCAGACCTTTTCATGCTCCTCGTATTTTTCAGACCTTTTCATGCTCCTTGTATTTTTCACACCTTTTCATGCTCTTCGTATTTTTCACACCTTTTCATGGGCTTCGTGTTTTTCACACCTTTTCATGCTCTTCGTATTTTTCACACCATTTCATGATCTTCATATTTTTCACACTGTTTCATGCTGCTCATATTTTTGACACCTTTTCATGCTCCTCATATTTTTCAGACCGTTTCTTGCTCCTCATATATGTCAGACCGTTTCATGCTCCTCATATTATTTCAGACCGTTTCATGCTCCTCTTATTTTACTCAGCTTTTCATGCTCCTCATATATTTCACACTTTTCATGCTCCTCATATTTTCCACACCGTTTCATGCTCCTCATATATTTCATACAGATTCATGCTCCTCATGTTTTTCACACCGTTACATGATCCTCATGTCTTTGACACCTTTTCATGCTCTTCATATTTTCCACACCTTTTCATGCTGCTCATATTTTTGACAGCTTTTCATGCTCTACATATTTTTCAGACTTTTCATGCTCCTCGTATTTTTCAGGCCTTTTCATGCTCCTCATATTTTTCATACAGATTCATGCTCCTCATATTTTTCACACCGTTACATGATCCTCATGTTTTTGACACCTTTCATGCTCTTCATATTTTTCATACCTTTTCATGCTGCTCATATTTTTGACAACTTTTCATGCTCTACATGTTTTTCACACCTTTTCATGCTCCTCATATTTTTCATACAGATTCATGCTCCTCTTATTTTTTACACCTTTACATGCTACTCATATTTTTCACACCTTTTCATGATCTTCATATTTTTGAAACCTTTACATGCTACTCATTTCTTTGACACCTTTTCATGTCTTCATATTTTTGACACCTTTACATGCTCCTAATATTTCTGACACTTTTTCATGTTCTTCATATTTTTCACACCTTTTAATGCTCCTCATATTTTTGACACCCTTTCATGCTCTTCCTATTTTTCAGACCTTTTCTTGCTCCTCATATTTTTGAGACCTTTTCATACTCCTCGTATTTTTCAGACATTTTCATGCTCCTCGTATTTTTCAGACCTTTTCATGCTCCTCGTATTTTTCTGAACTTTTCATGCTCCTAGTATTTTTCAAACCTTTTCATGCTCTTTGCATTTTCACACCTTTTGATGCTCCTCATATTTTTGACACCTTTTCAGACTCTTCATATTTTTCAGACCTTTTCATGCTCCTTGTATTTTTCAGACCTTTCCATGCCCGTTCAATTTTTCACAGCTTTTCATGCTCCTCGAATTTTTCACACCTTTTCATGGTCCTCGTATTTTTCACACCTTTTCATGCTCCTCGTATTTTTCACATCTTTTCATGCTCCTCGTATTTTTCACGCTTTTTCATGCTCCTCGTATATTTCACACCTTTACATGCTCCTCGTATGTTTCACACCTTTTCATGCTCTTCATATTTTTCACAACTTTTTGTGCTCCTCTTATTTTTCACACCTTTTCATGCTCCTCCAATTTTTCAGACCTTTTCATGCTCATCGTATTTTTCAGAGCTTTTCATGCTCCTCCTATTTTTCAGACCTTTTCATGCTCATCGTATTTTTCAGAGCTTTTCATGCTCCTTCTATTTTTCAGACCTTTTCATGCTCATCGTATTTTCAGAGCTTTTCATGCTCCTCCTATTTTGCAGGCCTTTTCATGCTCCTCCTATTTTTCAGACATTTTCATGCTCCTCCTGTTTTTCAGGCGTATTCATGCTCCTCGTAATTTTCACACCTTTTCATGCTCCTCGTATTTTTCACACCTTTTCATGCTCCTCATATTTTTCACTCCGTTTCATGCTCCTCATAAGTTTCAAACAGTTTCATGCCCCACATATTTTTGACACCTTTTCATGCTCTTCTTATTTTTCATACCTTTTCATGTTCCTCGTATTTTTCACACCTTTCCATGCTCCTCTTGTTTTTCAAACCTTTTCATACTCCTTGCATTTTTCATACCGTTTCAAGCTTCTCATATTTTTCACACCATTTCATGCTCTTCATATTTTTCACACCGTTTCATGCTCCTCATATTTTCCACACCGTTTCATGCTACTTGTATTTTTCACAATTTTTCATGCTCTTCGTATTTGTCACACCTTTTCAAGCTCTTCGTTTTATTTCATACCTTTTGATGCTCTTCCGGTTTTTCACACCTTTTCAGGCTCTTTGTATTTTTCACACCTTTTCATGCCCGTCGTATTGTTCACACCCATTCATGCTCTTCATATTTTTCAGACCTTTCATGCTCTTGATATTTTTCTCAGCTTTTCATGCTCTTCTTGTTTTTCACAGCGTTTCATACTCCTCATATTTTTCATACAGTTTCATGCTCCTCATATTTTTCACACCTTTACATGCTCCTCATATTTTAGAGTCCTTTTCATGCTCTTCATATTTTTCAGACCTTTTCATGCTCCTCGTATTTTTAAGATCATTTCATGCTCCTCGTATTTTTCAGACCTTTTCATGCTCCTTGTATTTTTCAGTCCTCTTCATACTCGTTGTATGTTTCAGACCTTTTCATGCTCCTCGTATTTTTCACACTTTTTCTTGCTCTTCATATTATTCACACCATTTCATGCTCCGCATATTTTTCATACAGATTCATGCTCCGCATATTTTTCACACCTTTACATGTTTCTCATATTTTTGACACCTTTTCATACTCTTCATATTTTTCAGACCTTTTCATGCTCCTTGTATTTTTGAGACCTTTTCTGCTCCTTGTATTTTTCAGACATTTTCATGCTTTTCATATTTTTCACACCGTTTCATGCTCCTCATATTTTCATACAGTTTCATGCTCCTCGTATTTTTCAGACCTTTTCATGCTCCTCGTATTTTTGAGACCTTTTCATGCTCCTCGTATATTTCAGACATTTTCATGCTCTTCATATTTTTCACACCTTTTCATGCTCCTCATCATTTTCACACCTTTTCGTGCTTCTCATATTTTTCACACCTTTTCGGGCTCCTTGTATTTTTCACACCTTTTCATGCTCCTCGTATTTTTCACACATTTTCATGCTCCTCGTATTTTTCACACCTTTTCGTGCTCCTCCTATTTTTCACACCTTTTCGTGCTCCTTGTATTTTTCAGAATTTTTCATGCTCTTCATATTTTTCACACCTTTTCATGCTCTTCATAATTTTCAGAACTTTTGTGCTCTTCATATTTTTCACACCCTTTCATGCTCCTCGTATATTTCACACCTTTTTGTGCTCCTCGTATTTTTCACAACTTTTCTAGCTCCTCATATTTTTCAGACCTTTTCATGCTCCTCGTATTTTTCAGACCTTTTCATGCTTCTCGTGTTTTTTACACCTTTTCATGCTCCTCAAATTGTTCAGACCGTTTCATGCTCCTCGTATTTTTCACACCTCTTCATGCTCCTCGTATTTTTCACACCTTTTCATATTTTTCACACCTTTTCAGGCTCTTCATATTTTTCACACCTTTTCTAGCTTCTCATATGTTTCAGCCCTTTCCATGCTCCTCATATATTTCAGACCATTTCATTCTTCTCATGTTTTTTACACCTTTTCATGCTCCGCGTATTTTTCAGACCTTTTTATGCTCCTCTTATTTCTCAGACCTTTTCATGCTCCTCGAATTTTGCACTCCTTTTCATGCTCCTCGTATTTTTCAGACCTTTACGTGCTCTTCATATTTTTCAGACATGTTCATGCTCCTCGTATTTTTCAGACCTTTACATGCTCTTCATATTTTTCACACCTTTTCATGCTCCTCATATTTTTGACACCTTTTCATGCTCTTCATATTTTTCACACCGTTTCATGCTCCTCATATTTTTATACAAATTCATGCTCATCTTATTTTTCAACCTTTACATGCTACTCGTATTTTTCACACCTTTTCGTGCTCCTTGTATTTTTCACACCTTTTCGTGGTCCTCATATTTTTCAGATCTTTTCGTGCTCTTGATATTTTTAACTCCTTTTCGTGCTCTTCATATTTTTCAGACCATTTCAAGCTCTTCATATTTTTCAAACTTTTCAGGCTCTTCATGTTTTTCAGACCTTTTCATGCTCCTCGTATTTGTCACACCTTTTCATGTTCCTCGTATTTTTCACACCTTTTCGTTCTCCTCCTATTTTTCACACCTTTTCGTGCTCTTCATACTTTTCAGACATTTTCTTGTTCTTCATATTTTTCACACCTTTTCAGGCTCTTCATATTTTTCACACCTTTTCGTGCTCTTCATATTTTTCAGACCTTTTCGGGCTCTTCATATTTTTCAGACCGATTCATGCTCCTCTAATTTTTCACACCTTTTCATGTTCCTCATATCTTTCAGACCTTTTCATGCTCCTCGTATTTTTCACACCTTTTCATGCTCCTCGTATTTGTCACACCTTTTCATGCTCCTCTTATTTGTCACACCTTTTCATGCTCCTCGTATTTTTCACACCTTTTCTTTCTCCTCCTATTTGTCACACCTTTTTGTGCTCTTCATACTTTTCAGACATTTTCTTGTTCTTCATATTTTTCACACCTTTTCAGGCTCTTCATATTTTTCAGACCTTTTCATGCTCCTCTTATTTTTCAGACCTTTTCATGCTCTTCCTATTGTTCACACCGTTTCATACTCCTCATATTTTTCATCCAGATTCATGCTCCTCATATTTTTCATACCTTTACTTGTTCCTCATATTTTTCACACCTTTTCATGCTCCTCATATTTTTCAGACCGTTTCGTGCTCTTCATATTTTCACACCATTTCATACTCCTAATATTTTTGACACCTATTCATGCTCCTCATATTTTTCTGACCGTTTCATGCTCCTCGTATTTTTCAGTCCGTTTCATGCTCTTCATATTTTCACACCCTTTCATACTTCTCATATTTTTGACACCTATTCATGCTCCTCATATTTTTCTGACCGTTTCATGCTCCTCGTATTTTTCAGTCCGTTTCATGCTCCTCTAATTTTTCAAACCTTTTCATGCTCCTCATGTTTTTGACAACTTTTCATGCTCCTAATATTTTTCTGACCTTTTCAGGCTCCTCGTATTTTTCAGACCTTTTCATTCTCTTCATATTTTTCACACCTTTTCATGCTCTTCATATTTTTCACAGCTTTTCATGCTCTTCATATTTTTCACACCTTTTCGGGCTCTTCATATTTTTCAGACCGATTCATGCTCCTCTAATTTTTCACACCTTTTCATGCTCCTCATATCTTTCAGACCTTTTCATGCTCCTCGTATTTTTCACACCATTTCACGCTCCTCGTATTTTTGACACCTTTTCATGCTCCTCCTATTTGTCACACCTTTTCGTGCTCTTCATACTTTTCAGACATATGCTTGTTCTTCATATTTTTCACTCCTTTTCAGGCTCTTCGTATTTTTCAGACCTTTTCATGCTCCTCGTATTTTTCAGACCTTTTCATGCTCTTCCTATTGTTCATAACGTTTCATACTCCTCATATTTTTCATCCAGATTCATGCTCCTCATATTTTTCATACCTTTACTTGTTCCTCATATTTTTGACACCTTTTCATGGTCCTCATATTTTTCAGTCCGTTTCATGCTCTTCATATTTTCACACCATTTCATACTTCTCATATTTTTGACACCTATTCATGCTCCTCATATTTTTCTGACCGTTTCATGCTCCTCATATTTTTCAGTCTGTTTCATGCTCCTCTAATTTTTTACACCTTTTCATGCTCCTCATGTTTTTGACAACTTTTCATTCTCCTAATATTTTTCTGACCTTTTCAGGCTCCTCGTATTTTTCAGACCTTTTCATTCTCTTCATATTTTTCACACCTTTTCATGCTCTTCGTATTTTTCACACCTTTTCATGCTCTTCATAATTTTCACACTTTTTCATGCTCTTCCTAATTTTCACAGCTTTTCATGCTCGTCGTATTTTTCACACCTTTTCATGCTCCTCATCATTTTCACACCTCTTCGTGCTTCTCATATTTTTCACACCTTTTCGTGCTCTTCGTATTTTTGAGACCTTTTCATGCTCCTCGTATTTTTCATACCCTTTCATGCTCTTCATATTTTCACACCTTTTCTATCTCCTCAAATTTTTCAAATTTTTCATGTTCTTCATATTCTTCACACCTTTTCTAGCTCCTCATATTTTTCAGATCTATTCATGCTGCTCCTATTTTTCAGGCCTTTTCATGCTCCTAGAATTTTTCAGACCTTTTCATGCTCCTCGTATTTTTCACACCTTTTCATGCTCCTCGTATTTTTCACACATTTTCATGCTCCTCGTATTTTTCACACCTTTTCGTGCTCCTCCTATTTTTCACACCTTTTCGTGCTCCTTGTATTTTTCAGACTTTTTCATGCTCTTCATATTTTTCACACCTTTTCATGCTCTTCATAATTTTCAGAACTTTTGTGCTCTTCATATTTTTCACACCCTTTCATGCTCCTCGTATATTTCAGAACTTTTCGTGCTCCTCGTATTTTTCACAACTTTTCTAGCTCCTCATATTTTTCAGACCTTTTCATGCTCCTTGTATTTTTCAGATCTTTTCATGCTTCTCGTGTTTATTACACCTTTTCATGCTCCTCAAATTTTTCAGACCGTTTCATGCTCCTCGTATTTTTCACACCTCTTCATACTCCTCGTATTTTTCACACCTTTTCATATTTTTCACACCTTTTCAGGCTCTTCATATTTTTCACACCTTTTCTAGCTTCTCATATGTTTCAGACCTTTCCATGCTCCTCGTATTTTTCAGACCATTTCATTCTTCTCATGTTTTTTACACCTTTTCATGCTCCGCATATTTTTCAGACCTTTTTATGCTCCTCTTATTTCTCAGACCTTTTCATGCTCCTCGAATTTTGCACTCCTTTTCATGCTCCTCGTATTTTTCAGACCTTTACGTGCTCTTCATATATTTCAGACATGTTCATGCTCCTCGTATTTTTCAGACCTTTACATGCTCTTCATATTTTTCACACCTTTTCATGTTCCTCATATTTTTGACACCTTTTCATGCTCTTCATATTTTTCACACCGTTTCATGCTCCTCATATTTTTTATACAAATTCATGCTCCTCTTATTTTTCAACCTTTACATGCTACTCATATTTTTCACACCTTTTCGTGCTCTTCATACTTTTCAGACATTTTCTTGTTCTTCATATTTTTCACACCTTTTCAGGCTCTTCATATTTTTCAAACCTTTTCATGCTCCTCGTATTTTTCAGACCTTTTCATGCTCTTCCTATTGTTCACACCGTTTCATACTCCCCATATTTTTCATCCAGATTCATGCTCCTCATATTTTTCATACCTTTACTTGTTCCTCATATTTTTGACAGCTTTTCATGCTCCTCATATTTTTCAGACCGTTTCATGCTCTTCACATTTTCATACCATTTCATACTCCTCATATTTTTGACACCTATTCATGATCCTCATATTTTATTGACCGTTTCATGCTCCTCGTATTTTTCAGTCCGTTTCATGCTCTTCATATTTTCACACCATTTCATACTTCTCATATTTTTGACACCTATTCATGCTCCTCATATTTTTCTGACCGTTTCATGCTTCTCGTATTTTTCAGTCCGTTTCATGCTCCTCTAATTTTTCACACCTTTTCATGCTCCTCATGTTTTTGACAACTTTTCATGCTCCTAAAATTTTTCTGTCCTTTTCAGGCTCCTCGTATTTTTCAGACCTTTTCATTCTCTTCATATTTTTCACACCTTTTCATGCTCTTCGTATTTTTCACACCTTTTCATGCTCTTCATAATTTTCACACTTTTTCATGCTCTTCATAATTTTCACAGCTTTTCATGCTCGTCGTATTTTTCACACCTTTTCATGCTCTTCGTAATTTTCACACCTTTTCATGCTTCTCATATTTTTCACACCTTTTCGTGCTCTTCGTATTTTTCAGACCTTTTCGTGCTCTTCATATTTTTGAGACCTTTCCATGCTCCTCGTATTTTTCACACCTTTTCATGCTCTTCATATTTTCACACCTATTCTATCTCCTCAAATTTTTCAAATTTTTCATGTTCTTCATATTCTTCACACCTTTTCTAGCTCCTCATAGTTTTCATATCTATTCATGCTCCTCCTATTTTTCAGGCCTTTTCATGCTCCTCGAATTTTTCACACATTTTCATGCTCCTCGTATTTTTCACATCTTTTCATGCTCCTCGTATTTTTCACACATTTTCATGCTCCTCGTATTTTTCACACTTTTTCGTGCTCCTCCTATTTTTCACACCTTTTCGTGCTCCTTGTATTTTTCAGAATTTTTCATGCTCTTCATATTTTTCACACCTTTTCATGCTCTTCATAATTTTCAGCACTTTTGTGCTCTTCATATTTTTCACACCCTTTCATGCTCCTCGTATATTTCACACCTTTTCCTGCTCCTCGTATTTTTCACAACTTTTCTTGCTCCTCATATTTTTCACACCTTTTCATGCTCCTCGTATTTTTCAGACCTTTTCATGCTTCTCGTGTTTATTACACCTTTTCATGCTCCTCAAATTTTTCAGGCCGTTTCATGCTCCTCGTATTTTTCACACCTTTTCATATTTTTCACACCTTTTCAGGCTCTTCATATTTTTCACACCTTTTCTAGCTTCTCATATGTTTCAGACCTTTCCATGCTCCTCATATATTTCAGACCATTTCATTCTTCTCATGTTTTTTACACCTTTTCATGCTCCGCGTGTTTTTCAGACCTTTTTATGCTCCTCTTATTTCTCAGACCTTTTCATGCTCCTCCAATTTTGCACTCCTTTTCATGCTCCTCGTATTTTTCAGACCTTTACGTGCTCTTCATATATTTCAGACATGTTCATGCTCCTCGTATTTTTCAGACCTTTACATGCTCTTCATATTTTTCACACCTTTTCATGCTCCTCATATTTTTGACACCTTTTCATGCTCTTCATATTTTTCACACTGTTTCATGCTCCTCATATTTTTTATACAAATTCATGCTCCTCTTATTTTTCAACCTTCACATGCTACTCGTATTTTTCACACCTTTTCCTGCTCCTTGTATTTTTCACACCTTTTCGTGGTCCTCATATTTTTCAGATCTTTTCGTGCTCTTGATATTTTTAACACCTTTTCGTGCTCTTCATATTTTTCAGACCATTTCAAGCTCTTCATATTTTTCAAACTTTTCAGGCTCTTCATGTTTTTCAGACCTTTTCATGCTCCTCGTATTTGTCACACCTTTTCATGCTCCTCGTATTTTTCACACCTTTTCGTTCTCCTCCTATTTTTCACACCTTTTCGTGCTCTTCATACTTTTCAGACATTTTCTTGTTCTTCATATTTTTCACACCTTTTCAGGCTCTTCATATTTTTCAGACCTTTTTATGCTCCTTCAATTTCTCAGACCTTTTCATGCTCCTCGCACTTTTCACTCCTTTTCATGCTCCTCGAATTTTCATGCCTTTTCATGCTCTTCATATTTTTCACACCGTTTCGTGCTCTTCATATTTTTCAGACCTTTTCAGGCTCTTCATATTTTGCAGACTGACAAATACGAAGAGCATGAAAAGGTCTGAAAAATACGAGGAGCACGAAAACGTCTTAAAAATACGAGGCACATGAAAAGGTTTGAAAAATATGTAGAGCATGAACAGGTGTCAAAAATATGAGGAGAATGAAAAGTGTGAAAAATATGAAGAGCATGAAAAGGTGTCAAAAATATGAGGAGCATGAAAAGGTGTCAAAAATATGAGGAACAAGTAAAGGTATGAAAAATATGAGGAGCATGAATCTGGATGAAAAATATGAGGAGTATGAAACGGGGTGAACAATAGGAAGAGCATGAAAAGGTCTGAAAAATACGAGGAGCATGAAAAGGTCTGAAAAATATGAAGAGCCTGAAAAGGTGTGAAAAATATGAAGAACAAGAAAATGTCTGAAAAGTATGAAGAGCACAAAAAGGTGTGACAAATAGGAGGAGAAAGAAAAGGTGCGAAAAATACGAGGAGCATGAAAAGGTGTGACAAATACGAGGAGCATGAAAAGGTGTGACAAATACGAGGAGCATGAAAAGGTGTGAAAAATACGAGGAGCATGAAAAGGTCTGAAAGATATGAGGAACATGAAAAGGTGTGAAAAATTAGAGGAGCATGAATCGGTCTGAAAAATATGAAGAGCCCGAAAAGGTCTGAAAAATATGAAGAGCACGAAAAGGTGTGAAAAATATGAAGAGCATGAAAAGGCATGAAAATCCGAGGAGCATGAAAAGAGAGTGAAAAATGCGGAGGAGCATTGAAAAGGTGCTGAGAAATTGAAGAGCATAAATATGGTCTGAAAAATATGAAAGCCTGAAAAGGTCGTGAAAAATATGTTGTAAGACCAAGAAAATGTCTTGAAAAGTATCGAAAGAGCACGAAAAGGTGTGAAAAATAGGAGGAGAACGAAAAGGTGTGAAAAATACGAGGAGCATGAAAAGGTGTGACAAATACGAGGAGCATGAAAAGGTGTCAAAAATATGAGGAGCATCAAAAGATGTGAAAAATACGAGGAGCATGAAAAGGTCTGAAAGATATGAGGAGCATGAAAAGGTGTGAAAAATTAGAGGAGCATGAATCGGTCTGCAAAATATGAAGAGCCCGAAAAGGTCTGAAAAATATGAAGAGCACAAAAAGGTGTGAAAAATATGAAGAGCATGAAAAGGCATGAAAATTCGAGGAGCATGAAAAGGAGTGAAAAGTGCGAGGAGCATGAAAAGGTCTGAGAAATTGGAGGAGCATAAAAAGGTCTGAAAAATATGAAGAGCCTGAAAAGGTGTGAAAAATATGAAGAACAAGAAAATGTCTGAAAAGTATGAAGAGCACGAAAAGGTGTGAAAAATAGGAGGAGAACGAAAAGGTGTGAAAAATACGAGGAACATGAACAGGTGTGACAAATACGAGGAGCATAAAAAGGTCTGAAAAACATGAAGAGCCTGAAAAGTTTGAAAGATATGAAGAGCTTGAAATGGTCTGAAAAATATGAAGAGCACGAAAAGGTGTTAAAAATATCAAGAGCACGAAAAGATCTGAAAAATATGAGGACCACGAAAAGGTGTGAAAAATACAAGGAGCACGAAAAGGTGTGAAAAATACGAGTAGCATGTAAAAGTTGAAAAATAAGAGGAGCATGAATTTGTATAAAAATATGAGGAGCATGAAACGGTGTGAAAAATATGAAGAGCATGAAAAGGTGTCAAAAATATGAGGAACATGAAAAGGCGTGAAAAATATGAAGAGCATGTAAAGGTCTGAAAAATACGAGGAGCATGAACATGTCTGAAATATATGAAGAGCACGTAAAGGTCTGAAAAATACGAGGAGCATGAAAAGGAGTGCAAAATTCGAGGAGCATGAAAAGGACTGAGAAATAAGAGGAGCATAAAAAGGTCTGAAAAATACGCGGAGCATGAAAAGGTGTAAAAAACATGAGAAGAATGAAATGGTCTGAAATATATGAGGATCATGGAAAGGTCTGAAACATATGAGAAGCTAGAAAAGGTGTGAAAAATATGAAGAGCCAGAAAAGGTGTGAAAAATATGAAAAGGTGTGAAAAATATGAGGAGCATGAAGAGGTGTGAAAAATACGAGGAGCATGAAACGGCCTGAAAACTTTGAGGAGCATGAAAAGGTGTAATAAACACGAGAAGCATGAAAAGGTCTGAAAAATACGAGGAGCATGAAAAGGTCTGAAAAATATGAGGAGCTAGAAAAGTTGTGAAAAATACGAGGAGCATGAAAAGGTCTGAAATATACGAGGAGCATGAAAGGGTGTGAAAAATATGAAGAGCACAAAAGTTCTGAAAATTATGAAGAGCATGAAAAGGTGTGAAAAATATGAAGAGCATGAAAAATTCTGAAAAATACAAGGAGCACGAAAAGGTGTCAAAAATAGGAGGAGCACGAAAAGGTGTGAAAAATACGAGGAGCATGAAAATGTGTGAAAAATACGAGGAGCATGAAAAGGTGTGAAAAATACGAGGAGCATGAAAAGGTCTGAAAAATTCTAGGAACATGAAAAGGCCTGAAAAATAGGAGGAGCATGAATAGATCTGAAAAATATGAGGAGCTAGAAAAGGTGTGAAGAATATGAAGAACATAAAAAATTTGAAAAATTTGAGGAGATAGAAAAGGTGTGAAAATATGAAGAGCATGAAATGGTGTGAAAAATACGAGGAGCATGAAAAGGTCTCAAAAATACGAAGAGCATGAAAAGGTGTGAAAAATATGAGAAGCACGAAAAGGTGTGAAAATGATGAGGAGCATGAAAAGGTGTGAAAAATACGACGAGCATGAAAAGCTGTGAAAATTAGGAAGAGCATGAAAAAGTGTGAAAACTATGAAGAGCATGAAAAGGTGTGAAAAATACGAACAGCATGAAAAGGTGTGAAAAATATGAAGAGAATGAAAGGTCTGAAAAATACGAGGAGCATGAAAAGGTCAGAAAAATATTAGGAGCATGAAAAGTTGTCAAAAACATGAGGAGCATGAAAAGGTGTAAAAAATTAGAGGAGCATGAAACGGACTGAAAAATACGAGGAGCATGAAACGGTCAGAAAAATATGAGGAGCATGAATAGGTGTGAAAAATATGAGAAGTATGAAAGGGTGTGAAAATATGAAGAGCATGAAACGGACTGAAAAATACGAGGAGCATGAAACGGTCAGAAAAATATGAGGAGCATGAATAGGTGTCAAAAATATTAGGAGTATGAAATGGTGTGAAAATATGAAGAGCACGAAACGGTCTGAAAAATATGAGGAGCATGAAAAGGTGTCAAAAATATGAGGAACAAGTAAAGGTATGAAAAATATGAGGAGCATGAATCTGGATGAAAAATATGAGGAGTATGAAACGGTATTAAAAATAGGAAGCATGAAAAGGTCTGAAAAATATGAAGAGCCTGAAAAGGTGTGAAAAATATGAAGAACAAGAAAATGTCTGAAAAGTATGAAGAGCACGAAAAGGTGTGACAAATAGGAGGAGCATGAAAAGGTGTCAAAAATACGAGGAGCATGAAATGGTTTGAAAAATACGAGGAGCATGAAAAGGTCTGAAAGATATGTGGAGCATGAAAAGGTGTGAAAAATTAGAGGACCATGAATCCGTCTGAAAAATATGAAGAGCCCGAAAAGGTGTGAAAAATATGAAGAGCATGAAAAGGTGTGAAAATTCGAGGAGCATGAAAAGGAGTGAAAAATGCGAGGAGCATGAAAAGGTCTGAGAAATTGGAGGCGCATAAAAAGGTCTGAAAAATATGAAGAGCCTGAAAAGGTGTGGAAAATATGAAGAACAAGAAAATGTCTGAAAAGTATGAAGAGCACGAAAAGGTGTGAAAAATAGGAGGAGAACGAAAAGGTGTGAAAAATACGAGTAGCATGTAAAGGTTGAAAAATAAGAGGAGCATGAATTTGTATAAAAAATATGAGGAGCATGAAACGGTGTGAATAATATGAACAGCATGAAAAGGTGTGGAAAATACGAGGAGCATGAAAAGATCTGAAAAATACGAGGAGCATGAAACGGTCCAAAAAATTTGAGGAGCATGAAACTGTCTGAAAAATATGAGGAGCATGAAAGTTGTGAAAAATGCAAAGAGCATGAAAAGGTGTGAAAAATACGAAGAGCATGCAGAGGACTGAAAAATACGAGAAGCATGAAAAGGTGTGAAATATATGAGGAGCATGAAAAGTTGTGGAAAATGCGAGGAGCATGAAAAAGGTGTGAAAAATATGAAATAGCATGAAAAAGTGTGAAAAGTAAAGAGGAGCATGAAAAGGTTTGAAAAATACGAGGAGCATGAAAACGTCTTAAAAATACGAGGCGCATGAAAAAGGTCTGAAAATATTTGTAGAGCATGAACAGGTGAAAAAATATGAGGAGAATGAAAAAGGTGTGAAAAATAAAAATATGAAGAAATAAAAGGTGTCAAAAATATGAGGAGCTTGTAAAGGTGTGAAAAAATGAGGAGCATGAATCTGAATGAAAAATATGAAGAGCAGAAAAGTGTGAAATATGAGAATGATGAAAAGGTTGAAAAATAAGAGGAGCATGAATTTGTATAAAAAATATGAGGAGCATGAAACGGTGTGAATAATATGAACAGCATGAAAAGGTGTGGAAAATTCGAGGAGCATGAAAAGATCTGAAAAATACGAGGAGCATGAAACGGTCCGAAAAATTTGAGGAGCATGAAACTGTCTGAAAAATATGAGGAGCATGAAAGTTGTGAAAAATGCAAAGAGCATGAAAAGGTGTGAAAAATATGAAGAGCATGAAGAGGACTGAAAAATACGAGAAGCATGAAAAGGTGTGAAATATATGAGGAGCATGAAAAGTTGTGGAAAATGCGAGGAGCATGAAAAGGTGTGAAAAATATGAATATCATGAAAAAGTGTGAAAAGTAAGAGGAGCATGAAAAGGTTTGAAAAATACGAGGAGCATGAAAACGTCTTAAAAATACGAGGCGCATGAAAAGGTCTGAAAAATATGTAGAGCATGAACAGGTGAAAAAATATGAGGAGAATGAAAAGGTGTGAAAAATATGAAGAGAATAAAAAGGTGTCAAAAATATGAGGAGCTTGTAAAGGTGTGAAAAATATGAGGAGCATGAATCTGTATGAAAAATATGAGGAGCATAAAACGGTGTGAAAAATATGAAGAGCATGAAAAGGTGTGAAAATTATGAGGAGTATGAAAACGTCTTAAAAATACGAGGAGCATGAAAAGGTGTGAAATATTTGAGGAGCATGAAAAGGTGTGTAAAATACGAAGAGCATGAAACGGTGTGAAAAATAAGAGGAGCATGAAATGGTGTGAAAAAATGAGGAGCATGAAAAGATCTGAAAATTAAGAGGACCATTTAAAGGTCTGAAAAATACGAGGAGCATGAAAAGCTCTGAAAAATACGAGGAGCATGAAAAGGTGTGAAATATAAAGCATGAAAAGGTCTGAAAAATATGAAGAGCATGATAAGGTGTCAAAAATATGAGGAGCATTGAAAGGTGTCGACAATATGAGAAGCATGTAAAGGTGTGAAAAATATGAGGAGCATGAAACTGTATGAAAAATTAGAGGAGGATGAAACGGTGTGAAAAATATGAAGAGCATGAAAAGGTGTGAAAAATATGAGGAGCATGAAACACTCAGAAAAATACGAGATCATGAAATGGAGTGAAAAACACAAAGAGCATGGAAAGCTGTGAAAAATATCAAGAGCATGAAAAGGTCTGAAAAATATGAAAAGCATGAAAACGTGTCAAAAATATGAAGAGCATGAAAAGGTGTGAAAAATACGAAGAGCCTGAGGAGGTGTGAAAAACACGAAGAGCATGAAAAGATGTGAAAAATACGAAGAGCTGGAAAAGGTGTGACAAATACAAAGAGCATGTAAAGTTGTGAAAAATACGAGGAGCATGAAACGGTTTGAAAAATACGAGGAGATGAAGACGTCTGAAAAATACGACGAGCATGAAAAGGTCTGAAAAATATATAGAGCATGAAAAAGTGTCAAAAATATGGGGAGCATGAAAAGGTGTCAAAAATATGAAGAGCATGAAACGGTGTCAAAAATATGAGTAGCATGGAAAGGTTGAAAAATAAGAGGAGCATGAATTTGTATAAAAAATATGAGGAGCATGAAACGATGTGAAAAATATGAAGAAAATGAAAAGGTGTGAAAAATATGAGGAGCATGAAAAGGTGTAAAAAATATGAAGAGCATGAAATGTGTGAAAAACACGAAGGGCATGCAAAGGTGTGAAAAATATCAAGAGCATGAAAATGTCTGAAAAATATGAAGAGCATGAAAAGGTGTGAAAAATATCAAGAGCATGAAAGATGTGAAAAACAGGAAGGGCATGAAAAGGTGTGAAAAATATCAAGAGAATGAAAAGGTCTGAGGAATATGAAGAGCATGAAAATGTATGAAAAATTCAAAGAGCATGAAAAGATGTGAAAAATACTAAGAGCATGAAAAGTTGTGAAAAATACCAAGAGCATGAAAAGGTGTGAAAAATACTAGGAGCATGAAAAGGTGTGAAAAACAAGAAGAGCATGAAAAGCTGTGAAAAATATAAAAAGCATGAAAAGGTCTGAAAAAATATGAAGAGCATGAAAATGTGTGAAAAATATGAAGAACATGAAAAAATGTGAAAAATAAGAAGAGCATAAAGGGTGTGAAAAACATGCAGAGCATGTAAAAGTGTGGAAAATAAGAAGAGCATGAAAAGGTGTGACAAATACGAAGAGCATGAAAAGGTCTGAAAAATACGAGGAGCACGAAAACGTCTTAAAAATACGAGACACATGAAAAGGTTTGAAAAATATGTAGAGCATGAACAGGTGTCAAAAATATGAGGAGAATGAAAAGTGTGAAAAATATGAAGAGCATGAAAAGGTGTCAAAAATATGAGGAGCATGAAAAGGTGTCAAACATATGAGGAACAAGTAAAGGTATGAAAAATATGAGGAGCATGAATCTGGATGAAAAATATGAGGAGTATGAAACGGTGTGAACAATAGGAAGAGCATGAAAAGGTCTGAAAAATACGAGGAGCATGAAAAGGTCTGAAAAATATGAAGAGCATGAAAAGGTGTGAAAAATATGAAGAACAAGAAAATGTCTGAAAAGTATGAAGAGCACAAAAAGGTGTGACAAATAGGAGGAGAAAGAAAAGGTGTGAAACATACGAGGAGCATGAAAAGGTGTGACAAATAC